>NW_028151295.1:0-40982 GCF_964638095.1 Poromitra crassiceps
GACACCAGAGAGGCTGAATACCGCACTGAGTCATGCGGTCTTAGCCTCTCTGTCTCAACACTCTGTCTGATTTTGGATTTTTTTTTTTTTTTTTTCCAGAATCAGACTTGACACCAGAGAGGCTGAATACCGCACTGAGTCAATGCGGTCTTAGCCTCTCTGGTGTCAACACTCTGTCTGATTTTGGATTTTTTTTTTTTTTTTCTAAAATCAGACTTGACACCAGAGAGGCTGAATACCGCACTGAGTCAATGCGGTCTTAGCCTCTCTGGTCTCAACACTCTGTCTGATTTTGGATTTTTTTTTTTTTTTTTTCCAGAATCAGACTTGACACCAGAGAGGCTGAATACCGCACTGAGTCAATGCGGTCTTAGCCTCTCTGGTGTCAACACTCTGTCTGATTTTGGATTTTTTTTTTTTTTTTTCCAAAATCAGACTTGACACCAGAGAGGCTGAATACCGCACTGAGTCAATGCGGTCTTAGCCTCTCTGGTCTCAACACTCTGTCTGATTTTGGATTTTTTTTTTTTTTTTTCCAAAATCAGACTTGACACCAGAGAGGCTGAATACCGCACTGAGTCAATGCGGTCTTAGCCTCTCTGGTCTCAACACTGTCTGATTTTGGATTTTTTTTTTTTTTTTTCCAAAATCAGACTTGACACCAGAGAGGCTGAATACCGCACTGAGTCAATGCGGTCTTAGCCTCTCTGGTCTCAACACTCTGTCTGATTTTGGATTTTTTTTTTTTTTTTTCAAAATCAGACTTGACACCAGAGAGGCTGAATACCGCACTGAGTCAATGCGGTCTTAGCCTCTCTGGTGTCAACACTCTGTCTGATTTTGGATTTTTTTTTTTTTTTTCCAAAATCAGACTGACACCAGAGAGGCTGAATACCGCACTGAGTCAATGCGGTCTTAGCCTCTCTGGTCTCAACACTCTGTCTGATTTTGGATTTTTTTTTTTTTTTTCCAAAATCAGACTTGACACCAGAGAGGCTGAATACCGCACTGAGTCAATGCGGTCTTAGCCTCTCTGGTGTCAACACTCTGTCTGATTTTGGATTTTTTTTTTTTTTTTCAAAATCAGACTTGACACCAGAGAGGCTGAATACCGCACTGAGTCAATGCGGTCTTAGCCTCTCTGGTCTCAACACTCATTTTTTTTTTTTTTTTCCAAAATCAGACTTGACACCAGAGAGGCTGAATACCGCACTGAGTCAATGCGGTCTTAGCCTCTCTGGTGTCAACACTCTGTCTGATTTTGGATTTTTTTTTTTTTTTTCCAAAATCAGACTTGACACCAGAGAGGCTGAATACCGCACTGAGTCAATGCGGTCTTAGCCTCTCTGGTCTCAACACTCTGTCTGATTTTGGATTTTTTTTTTTTTTTTTCCAAAATCAGACTTGACACCAGAGAGGCTGAATACCGCACTGAGTCAATGCGGTCTTAGCCTCTCTGGTCGTCAACACTCTGTCTGATTTTGGATTTTTTTTTTTTTTTTTCCAAAATCAGACTTGACACCAGAGAGGCTGAATACCGCACTGAGTCAATGCGGTCTTAGCCTCTCTGGTGTCAACACTCTGTCTGATTTTGGATTTTTTTTTTTTTTTTTTCCAAAATCAGACTTGACACCAGAGAGGCTGAATACCGCACTGAGTCAATGCGGTCTTAGCCTCTCTGGTCTCAACACTCTGTCTGATTTTGGATTTTTTTTTTTTTTTTTCCAAAATCAGACTTGACACCAGAGAGGCTGAATACCGCACTGAGTCAATGCGGTCTTAGCCTCTCTGGTCTCAACACTCTGTCTGATTTTGGATTTTTTTTTTTTTTTTTCCAAAATCAGACTTGACACCAGAGAGGCTGAATACCGCACTGAGTCAATGCGGTCTTAGCCTCTCTGGTGTCAACACTCTGTCTGATTTTGGATTTTTTTTTTTTTTTTTTTCCAAAATCAGACTTGACACCAGAGAGGCTGAATACCGCACTGAGTCAATGCGGTCTTAGCCTCTCTGGTCTCAACACTCTGTCTGATTTTGGATTTTTTTTTTTTTTTTCCAAAATCAGACTTGACACCAGAGAGGCTGAATACCGCACTGAGTCAATGCGGTCTTAGCCTCTCTGGTGTCAACACTCTGTCTGATTTTGGATTTTTTTTTTTTTTTTTCCAAAATCAGACTTGACACCAGAGAGGCTGAATACCGCACTGAGTCAATGCGGTCTTAGCCTCTCTGGTCTCAACACTCTGTCTGATTTTGGATTTTTTTTTTTTTTTTCCAAAATCAGACTTGACACCAGAGAGGCTGAATACCGCACTGAGTCAATGCGGTCTTAGCCTCTCTGGTGTCAACACTCTGTCTGATTTTGGATTTTTTTTTTTTTTTTTCCAAAATCAGACTTGACACCAGAGAGGCTGAATACCGCACTGAGTCAATGCGGTCTTAGCCTCTCTGGTGTCAACACTCTGTCTGATTTTGGATTTTTTTTTTTTTTTTCCAAAATCAGACTTGACACCAGAGAGGCTGAATACCGCACTGAGTCAATGCGGTCTTAGCCTCTCTGGTCTCAACACTCTGTCTGATTTTGGATTTTTTTTTTTTTTTTCCAAAATCAGACTTGACACCAGAGAGGCTGAATACCGCACTGAGTCAATGCGGTCTTAGCCTCTCTGGTGTCAACACTCTGTCTGATTTTGGATTTTTTTTTTTTTTTTCCAAAATCAGACTTGACACCAGAGAGGCTGAATACCGCACTGAGTCAATGCGGTCTTAGCCTCTCTGGTGTCAACACTCTGTCTGATTTTGGATTTTTTTTTTTTTTTTCCAAAATCAGACTTGACACCAGAGAGGCTGAATACCGCACTGAGTCAATGCGGTCTTAGCCTCTCTGGTCTCAACACTCTGTCTGATTTTGGATTTTTTTTTTTTTTTTCCAAAATCAGACTTGACACCAGAGAGGCTGAATACCGCACTGAGTCAATGCGGTCTTAGCCTCTCTGGTGTCAACACTCTGTCTGATTTTGGATTTTTTTTTTTTTTTTTCCAAAATCAGACTTGACACCAGAGAGGCTGAATACCGCACTGAGTCAATGCGGTCTTAGCCTCTCTGGTCTCAACACTCTGTCTGATTTTGGATTTTTTTTTTTTTTTTCCAAAATCAGACTTGACACCAGAGAGGCTGAATACCGCACTGAGTCAATGCGGTCTTAGCCTCTCTGGTGTCAACACTCTGTCTGATTTTGGATTTTTTTTTTTTTTTCCAAAATCAGACTTGACACCAGAGAGGCTGAATACCGCACTGAGTCAATGCGGTCTTAGCCTCTCTGGTCTCAACACTCTGTCTGATTTTGGATTTTTTTTTTTTTTTTTCCAAAATCAGACTTGACACCAGAGAGGCTGAATACCGCACTGAGTCAATGCGGTCTTAGCCTCTCTGGTGTCAACACTCTGTCTGATTTTGGATTTTTTTTTTTTTTTTTCCAAAATCAGACTTGACACCAGAGAGGCTGAATACCGCACTGAGTCAATGCGGTCTTAGCCTCTCTGGTCTCAACACTCTGTCTGATTTTGGATTTTTTTTTTTTTTTTTCCAAAATCAGACTTGACACCAGAGAGGCTGAATACCGCACTGAGTCAATGCGGTCTTAGCCTCTCTGGTGTCAACACTCTGTCTGATTTTGGATTTTTTTTTTTTTTTTCCAAAATCAGACTTGACACCAGAGAGGCTGAATACCGCACTGAGTCAATGCGGTCTTAGCCTCTCTGGTGTCAACACTCTGTCTGATTTTGGATTTTTTTTTTTTTTTTTCCAAAATCAGACTTGACACCAGAGAGGCTGAATACCGCACTGAGTCAATGCGGTCTTAGCCTCTCTGGTCTCAACACTCTGTCTGATTTTGGATTTTTTTTTTTTTTTTCCAAAATCAGACTTGACACCAGAGAGGCTGAATACCGCACTGAGTCAATGCGGTCTTAGCCTCTCTGGTGTCAACACTCTGTCTGATTTTGGATTTTTTTTTTTTTTTTCCAAAATCAGACTTGACACCAGAGAGGCTGAATACCGCACTGAGTCAATGCGGTCTTAGCCTCTCTGGTGTCAACACTCTGTCTGATTTTGGATTTTTTTTTTTTTTTTCCAAAATCAGACTTGACACCAGAGAGGCTGAATACCGCACTGAGTCAATGCGGTCTTAGCCTCTCTGGTCTCAACACTCTGTCTGATTTTGGATTTTTTTTTTTTTTTTTCCAAAATCAGACTTGACACCAGAGAGGCTGAATACCGCACTGAGTCAATGCGGTCTTAGCCTCTCTGGTGTCAACACTCTGTCTGATTTTGGATTTTTTTTTTTTTTTTCCAAAATCAGACTTGACACCAGAGAGGCTGAATACCGCACTGAGTCAATGCGGTCTTAGCCTCTCTGGTGTCAACACTCTGTCTGATTTTGGATTTTTTTTTTTTTTTTTCCCAAAATCAGACTTGACACCAGAGAGGCTGAATACCGCACTGAGTCAATGCGGTCTTAGCCTCTCTGGTCTCAACACTCTGTCTGATTTTGGATTTTTTTTTTTTTTTCAAAAATCAGACTTGACACCAGAGAGGCTGAATACCGCACTGAGTCAATGCGGTCTTAGCCTCTCTGGTGTCAACACTCTGTCTGATTTTGGATTTTTTTTTTTTTTTTCCAAAATCAGACTTGACACCAGAGAGGCTGAATACCGCACTGAGTCAATGCGGTCTTAGCCTCTCTGGTCTCAACACTCTGTCTGATTTTGGATTTTTTTTTTTTTTTTCCAAAATCAGACTTGACACCAGAGAGGCTGAATACCGCACTGAGTCAATGCGGTCTTAGCCTCTCTGGTGTCAACTACTCTGTCTGATTTTGGATTTATTTTATTTTTTTCCAAAATCAGACTTGACACCAGAGAGGCTGAATACCGCACTGAGTCAATGCGGTCTTAGCCTCTCTGGTCTCAACACTCTGTCTGATTTTGGATTTTTTTTTTTTTTGCAAAATCAGACTTGACACCAGAGAGGCTGAATACCGCACTGAGTCAATGCCGTCTTAGCCTCTCTGGTGTCAACACTCTGTCTGATTTTGGATTTTTTTTTTTTTTTTTCCAAAATCAGACTTGACACCAGAGAGGCTGAATACCGCACTGAGTCAATGCGGTCTTAGCCTCTCTGGTCTCAACACTCTGTCTGATTTTGGATTTTTTTTTTTTTTTTTTCCAAAATCAGACTTGACACCAGAGAGGCTGAATACCGCACTGAGTCAATGCGGTCTTAGCCTCTCTGGTGTCAACACTCTGTCTGATTTTGGATTTTTTTTTTTTTTTTTTCCAAAATCAGACTTGACACCAGATAGGCTGAATACCGCACTGAGTCAATGCGGTCTTAGCCTATCTGGTGTCAACACTCTGTCTGATTTTGGATTATTATTATTTTTTTTTCCAAAATCAGACTTGACACCAGAGAGGCTGAATACCGCACTGAGTCAATGCGGTCTTAGCCTCTCTGGTGTCAACACTCTGTCTGATTTTGGATTTTTTTTTTTTTTTTCCAAAATCAGAAAAATCAGACTTGACACCAGAGAGGCTGAATACCGCACTGAGTCAATGCGGTCTTAGCCTCTCTGGTCTCAACACTCTGTCTGATTTTGGATTTTTTTTTTTTTTTTTCCAGAATCAGACTTGACACCAGAGAGGCTGAATACCGCACTGAGTCAATGCGGTCTTAGCCTCTCTGGTGTCAACACTCTGTCTGATTTTGGATTTTTTTTTTTTTTTTCTAAAATCAGACTTGACACCAGAGAGGCTGAATACCGCACTGAGTCAATGCGGTCTTAGCCTCTCTGGTCTCAACACTCTGTCTGATTTTGGATTTTTTTTTTTTTTTTTCCAAAATCAGACTTGACACCAGAGAGGCTGAATACCGCACTGAGTCAATGCGGTCTTAGCCTCTCTGGTGTCAACACTCTGTCTGATTTTGGATTTTTTTTTTTTTTTTCCAAAATCAGACTTGACACCAGAGAGGCTGAATACCGCACTGAGTCAATGCGGTCTTAGCCTCTCTGGTCTCAACACTCTGTCTGATTTTGGATTTTTTTTTTTTTTTTTCCAAAATCAGACTTGACACCAGAGAGGCTGAATACCGCACTGAGTCAATGCGGTCTTAGCCTCTCTGGTCTCAACACTGTCTGATTTTGGATTTTTTTTTTTTTTTTTCAAAATCAGACTTGACACCAGAGAGGCTGAATACCGCACTGAGTCAATGCGGCCTTAGCCTCTCTGGTGTCAACACTCTGTCTGATTTTGGATTTTGGATTTTTTTTTCCAAAATCAGACTTGACACCAGAGAGGCTGAATACCGCACTGAGTCAATGCGGTCTTAGCCTCTCTGGTCTCAACAGTCTGTCTGATTTTGGATTTTTTTTTTTTTTTCCAAAATCAGACTTGACACCAGAGAGGCTGAATACCGCACTGAGTCAATGCGGTCTTAGCCTCTCTGGTGTCAACACTCTGTCTGATTTTGGATTTTTTTTTTTTTTTTCCAAAATCAGACTTGACACCAGAGAGGCTGAATACCGCACTGAGTCAATGCGGTCTTAGCCTCTCTGGTCTCAACACTCTGTCTGATTTTGGATTTTTTTTTTTTTTTTTCCAAAATCAGACTTGACACCAGAGAGGCTGAATACCGCACTGAGTCAATGCGGTCTTAGCCTCTCTGGTGTCAACACTCTGTCTGATTTTGGATTTTTTTTTTTTTTTTCCAAAATCAGACTTGACACCAGAGAGGCTGAATACCGCACTGAGTCAATGCGGTCTTAGCCTCTCTGGTGTCAACACTCTGTCTGATTTTGGATTTTTTTTTTTTTTTTCCCAAAATCAGACTTGACACCAGAGAGGCTGAATACCGCACTGAGTCAATGCGGTCTTAGCCTCTCTGGTCTCAACACTCTGTCTGATTTTGGATTTTTTTTTTTTTTTCAAAATCAGACTTGACACCAGAGAGGCTGAATACCGCACTGAGTCAATGCGGTCTTAGCCTCTCTGGTGTCAACACTCTGTCTGATTTTGGATTTTTTTTTTTTTTTTCCAAAATCAGACTTGACACCAGAGAGGCTGAATACCGCACTGAGTCAATGCGGTCTTAGCCTCTCTGGTCTCAACACTCTGTCTGATTTTGGATTTTTTTTTTTTTTTTTCCAAAATCAGACTTGACACCAGAGAGGCTGAATACCGCACTGAGTCAATGCGGTCTTAGCCTCTCTGGTGTCAATACTCTGTCTGATTTGGATTTATTTTATTTTTTTCCAAAATCAGACTTGACACCAGAGAGGCTGAATACCGCACTGAGTCAATGCGGTCTTAGCCTCTCTGGTCTCAACACTCTGTCTGATTTTGGATTTTTTTTTTTTTTGCAAAATCAGACTTGACACCAGAGAGGCTGAATACCGCACTGAGTCAATGCCGGTCTTAGCCTCTCTGGTGTCAACACTCTGTCTGATTTTGGATTTTTTTTTTTTTTTTTCCAAAATCAGACTTGACACCAGAGAGGCTGAATACCGCACTGAGTCAATGCGGTCTTAGCCTCTCTGGTCTCAACACTCTGTCTGATTTTGGATTTTTTTTTTTTTTTTTCCAAAATCAGACTTGACACCAGAGAGGCTGAATACCGCACTGAGTCAATGCGGTCTTAGCCTCTCTGGTGTCAACACTCTGTCTGATTTTGGATTTTTTTTTTTTTTTTTCCAAAATCAGACTTGACACCAGATAGGCTGAATACCGCACTGAGTCAATGCGGTCTTAGCCTATCTGGTGTCAACACTCTGTCTGATTTTGGATTATTATTATTTTTTTTTCCAAAATCAGACTTGACACCAGAGAGGCTGAATACCGCACTGAGTCAATGCGGTCTTAGCCTCTCTGGTGTCAACACTCTGTCTGATTTTGGATTTTTTTTTTTTTTTTCCAAAATCAGACTTGACACCAGAGAGGCTGAATACCGCACTGAGTCAATGCGGTCTTAGCCTCTCTGGTCTCAACACTCTGTCTGATTTTGGATTTTTTTTTTTTTTTTTCCAGAATCAGACTTGACACCAGAGAGGCTGAATACCGCACTGAGTCAATGCGGTCTTAGCCTCTCTGGTGTCAACACTCTGTCTGATTTTGGATTTTTTTTTTTTTTTTCTAAAATCAGACTTGACACCAGAGAGGCTGAATACCGCACTGAGTCAATGCGGTCTTAGCCTCTCTGGTCTCAACACTCTGTCTGATTTTGGATTTTTTTTTTTTTTTTCCAAAATCAGACTTGACACCAGAGAGGCTGAATACCGCACTGAGTCAATGCGGTCTTAGCCTCTCTGGTGTCAACACTCTGTCTGATTTTGGATTTTTTTTTTTTTTTTCCAAAATCAGACTTGACACCAGAGAGGCTGAATACCGCACTGAGTCAATGCGGTCTTAGCCTCTCTGGTCTCAACACTCTGTCTGATTTTGGATTTTTTTTTTTTTTTTTCCAAAATCAGACTTGACACCAGAGAGGCTGAATACCGCACTGAGTCAATGCGGTCTTAGCCTCTCTGGTCTCAACACTGTCTGATTTTGGATTTTTTTTTTTTTTTTTCAAAATCAGACTTGACACCAGAGAGGCTGAATACCGCACTGAGTCAATGCGGCCTTAGCCTCTCTGGTGTCAACACTCTGTCTGATTTTGGATTTTTTTTTTTTTTTTCCAAAATCAGACTTGACACCAGAGAGGCTGAATACCGCACTGAGTCAATGCGGTCTTAGCCTCTCTGGTCTCAACAGTCTGTCTGATTTTGGATTTTTTTTTTTTTTTTCCAAAATCAGACTTGACACCAGAGAGGCTGAATACCGCACTGAGTCAATGCGGTCTTAGCCTCTCTGGTGTCAACACTCTGTCTGATTTTGGATTTTTTTTTTTTTTTTCAAAATCAGACTTGACACCAGAGAGGCTGAATACCGCACTGAGTCAATGCGGTCTTAGCCTCTCTGGTCTCAACACTCTGTCTGATTTTGGATTTTTTTTTTTTTTTTTCCAAAATCAGACTTGACACCAGAGAGGCTGAATACCGCACTGAGTCAATGCGGTCTTAGCCTCTCTGGTGTCAACACTCTGTCTGATTTTGGATTTTTTTTTTTTTTTTTCCAAAATCAGACTTGACACCAGA
Organism: Poromitra crassiceps; assembly: GCF_964638095.1. NCBI lineage: Eukaryota > Metazoa > Chordata > Actinopteri > Beryciformes > Melamphaidae > Poromitra > Poromitra crassiceps. The sequence continues at coordinate 9,192 of NW_028151295.1, forward strand.
GAGGCTGAATACCGCACTGAGTCAATGCGGTCTTAGCCTCTCTGGTCTCAACACTCTGTCTGATTTTGGATTTTTTTTTTTTTTTTTCCAAAATCAGACTTGACACCAGAGAGGCTGAATACCGCACTGAGTCAATGCGGTCTTAGCCTCTCTGGTGTCAACACTCTGTCTGATTTTGGATTTTTTTTTTTTTTTCCAAAATCAGACTTGACACCAGAGAGGCTGAATACCGCACAGAGTCAATGCGGTCTTAGCCTCTCTGGTGTCAACACTCTGTCTGATTTTGGATTTTTTTTTTTTTTTTCCAAAATCAGACTTGACACCAGAGAGGCTGAATACCGCACTGAGTCAATGCGGTCTTAGCCTCTCTGGTCTCAACACTCTGTCTGATTTTGGATTTTTTTTTCTTTTTTCAAAAATCAGACTTGACACCAGAGAGGCTGAATACCGCACTGAGTCAATGCGGTCTTAGCCTCTCTGGTCTCAACACTCTGTCTGATTTTGGATTTTTTTTTTTTTTTTCCAAAATCAGACTTGACACCAGAGAGGCTGAATACCGCACTGAGTCAATGCGGTCTTAGCCTCTCTGGTGTCAACACTCTGTCTGATTTTGGATTTTTTTTTTTTTTTTTCCAAAATCAGACTTGACACCAGAGAGGCTGAATACCGCACTGAGTCAATGCGGTCTTAGCCTCTCTGGTCTCAACACTCTGTCTGATATTTTGGATTTTTTTTTTTTTTTCCAAAATCAGACTTGACACCAGAGAGGCTGAATACCGCACTGAGTCAATGCGGTCTTAGCCTCTCTGGTCTCAACACTCTGTCTGATTTTGGATTTTTTTTTTTTTTTCAAAAATCAGACTTGACACCAGAGAGGCTGAATACCGCACTGAGTCAATGCGGTCTTAGCCTCTCTGGTGTCAACACTCTGTCTGATTTTGGATTTTTTTTTTTTTTTTCCAAAATCAGACTTGACACCAGAGAGGCTGAATACCGCACTGAGTCAATGCGGTCTTAGCCTCTCTGGTCTCAACACTCTGTCTGATTTTGGATTTTTTTTTTTTTTTTCCAAAATCAGACTTGACACCAGAGAGGCTGAATACCGCACTGAGTCAATGCGGTCTTAGCCTCTCTGGTGTCAACACTCTGTCTGATTTTGGATTTTTTTTTTTTTTTTCCAAAATCAGACTTGACACCAGAGAGGCTGAATACCGCACTGAGTCAATGCGGTCTTAGCCTCTCTGGTGTCAACACTCTGTCTGATTTTGGATTTTTTTTTTTTTTTCCCAAAATCAGACTTGACACCAGAGAGGCTGAATACCGCACTGAGTCAATGCGGTCTTAGCCTCTCTGGTCTCAACACTCTGTCTGATTTTGGATTTTTTTTTTTTTTTTCAAAAATCAGACTTGACACCAGAGAGGCTGAATACCGCACTGAGTCAATGCGGTCTTAGCCTCTCTGGTGTCAACACTCTGTCTGATTTTGGATTTTTTTTTTTTTTTTCCAAAATCAGACTTGACACCAGAGAGGCTGAATACCGCACTGAGTCAATGCGGTCTTAGCCTCTCTGGTGTCAACACTCTGTCTGATTTTGGATTTTTTTTTTTTTTTTTCCAAAATCAGACTTGACACCAGAGAGGCTGAATACCGCACTGAGTCAATGCGGTCTTAGCCTCTCTGGTCTCAACACTCTGACTGATTTTGGATTTTTTTTTTTTTTTTTCCAAAATCAGACTTGACACCAGAGAGGCTGAATACCGCACTGAGTCAATGCGGTCTTAGCCTCTCTGGTGTCAACACTCTGTCTGATTTTGGATTTTTTTTTTTTTTTCCAAAATCAGACTTGACACCAGAGAGGCTGAATACCGCACTGAGTCAATGCGGTCTTAGCCTCTCTGGTGTCAACACTCTGTCTGATTTTGGATTTTTTTTTTTTTTTCCCAAAATCAGACTTGACACCAGAGAGGCTGAATACCGCACTGAGTCAATGCGGTCTTAGCCTCTCTGGTCTCAACACTCTGTCTGATTTTGGATTTTTTTTTTTTTTTTCAAAAATCAGACTTGACACCAGAGAGGCTGAATACCGCACTGAGTCAATGCGGTCTTAGCCTCTCTGGTGTCAACACTCTGTCTGATTTTGGATTTTTTTTTTTTTTTTCCAAAATCAGACTTGACACCAGAGAGGCTGAATACCGCACTGAGTCAATGCGGTCTTAGCCTCTCTGGTCTCAACACTCTGTCTGATTTTGGATTTTTTTTTTTTTTTTCCAAAATCAGACTTGACACCAGAGAGGCTGAATACCGCACTGAGTCAATGCGGTCTTAGCCTCTCTGGTGTCAATACTCTGTCTGATTTTGGATTTATTTTATTTTTTTCCAAAATCAGACTTGACACCAGAGAGGCTGAATACCGCACTGAGTCAATGCGGTCTTAGCCTCTCTGGTCTCAACACTCTGTCTGATTTTGGATTTTTTTTTTTTTCCAAAATCAGACTTGACACCAGAGAGGCTGAATACCGCACTGAGTCAATGCCGTCTTAGCCTCTCTGGTGTCAACACTCTGTCTGATTTTGGATTTTTTTTTTTTTTTCCAAAATCAGACTTGACACCAGAGAGGCTGAATACCGCACTGAGTCAATGCCGTCTTAGCCTCTCTGGTGTCAACACTCTGTCTGATTTTGGATTTTTTTTTTTTTTTCCAAAATCAGACTTGACACCAGAGAGGCTGAATACCGCACTGAGTCAATGCGGTCTTAGCCTCTCTGGTCTCAACACTCTGTCTGATTTTGGATTTTTTTTTTTTTTTTTCCCAAAATCAGACTTGACACCAGAGAGGCTGAATACCGCACTGAGTCAATGCGGTCTTAGCCTCTCTGGTGTCAACACTCTGTCTGATTTTGGATTTTTTTTTTTTTTTTCCAAAATCAGACTTGACACCAGATAGGCTGAATACCGCACTGAGTCAATGCGGTCTTAGCCTCTCTGGTGTCAACACTCTGTCTGATTTTGGATTTTTTTTTTTTTTTTTCCAGAATCAGACTTGACACCAGAGAGGCTGAATACCGCACTGAGTCAATGCGGTCTTAGCCTCTCTGGTGTCAACACTCTGTCTGATTTTGGATTTTTTTTTTTTTTTCTCCAAAATCAGACTTGACACCAGAGAGGCTGAATACCGCACTGAGTCAATGCGGTCTTAGCCTCTCTGGTCTCAACACTCTGTCTGATTTTGGATTTTTTTTTTTTTTTTTCCAAAATCAGACTTGACACCAGAGAGGCTGAATACCGCACTGAGTCAATGCGGTCTTAGCCTCTCTGGTGTCAACACTCTGTCTGATTTTGGATTTTTTTTTTTTTTTTCCAAAATCAGACTTGACACCAGAGAGGCTGAATACCGCACTGAGTCAATGCGGTCTTAGCCTCTCTGGTCTCAACACTCTGTCTGATTTTGGATTTTTTTTTTTTTTTTTCCAAAATCAGACTTGACACCAGAGAGGCTGAATACCGCACTGAGTCAATGCGGTCTTAGCCTCTCTGGTCTCAACACTCTGTCTGATTTTGGATTTTTTTTTTTTTTTTCCAAAATCAGACTTGACACCAGAGAGGCTGAATACCGCACTGAGTCAATGCGGTCTTAGCCTCTCTGGTGTCAACACTCTGTCTGATTTTGGATTTTTTTTTTTTTTTTCCAAAATCAGACTTGACACCAGAGAGGCTGAATACCGCACAGAGTCAATGCGGTCTTAGCCTCTCTGGTGTCAACACTCTGTCTGATTTTGGATTTTTTTTTTTTTTTTTCCAAAATCAGACTTGACACCAGAGAGGCTGAATACCGCACTGAGTCAATGCGGTCTTAGCCTCTCTGGTCTCAACACTCTGTCTGATTTTGGATTTTTTTTTCTTTTTTCAAAATCAGACTTGACACCAGAGAGGCTGAATACCGCACTGAGTCAATGCGGTCTTAGCCTCTCTGGTCTCAACACTCTGTCTGATTTTGGATTTTTTTTTTTTTTTTCCAAAATCAGACTTGACACCAGAGAGGCTGAATACCGCACTGAGTCAATGCGGTCTTAGCCTCTCTGGTGTCAACACTCTGTCTGATTTTGGATTTTTTTTTTTTTTTTCCAAAATCAGACTTGACACCAGAGAGGCTGAATACCGCACTGAGTCAATGCGGTCTTAGCCTCTCTGGTCTCAACACTCTGTCTGATATTTTGGATTTTTTTTTTTTTTTTCCAAAATCAGACTTGACACCAGAGAGGCTGAATACCGCACTGAGTCAATGCGGTCTTAGCCTCTCTGGTCTCAACACTCTGTCTGATTTTGGATTTTTTTTTTTTTTTTCAAAAATCAGACTTGACACCAGAGAGGCTGAATACCGCACTGAGTCAACGGTCTTAGCCTCTCTGGTGTCAACACTCTGTCTGATTTTGGATTTTTTTTTTTTTTTTTCCAAAATCAGACTTGACACCAGAGAGGCTGAATACCGCACTGAGTCAATGCGGTCTTAGCCTCTCTGGTCTCAACACTCTGTCTGATTTTGGATTTTTTTTTTTTTTTTTCCAAAATCAGACTTGACACCAGAGAGGCTGAATACCGCACTGAGTCAATGCGGTCTTAGCCTCTCTGGTGTCAACACTCTGTCTGATTTTGGATTTTTTTTTTTTTTTTCCAAAATCAGACTTGACACCAGAGAGGCTGAATACCGCACTGAGTCAATGCGGTCTTAGCCTCTCTGGTGTCAACACTCTGTCTGATTTTGGATTTTTTTTTTTTTTTTCCCAAAATCAGACTTGACACCAGAGAGGCTGAATACCGCACTGAGTCAATGCGGTCTTAGCCTCTCTGGTCTCAACACTCTGTCTGATTTTGGATTTTTTTTTTTTTTTTCAAAAATCAGACTTGACACCAGAGAGGCTGAATACCGCACTGAGTCAATGCGGTCTTAGCCTCTCTGGTGTCAACACTCTGTCTGATTTTGGATTTTTTTTTTTTTTTTCCAAAATCAGACTTGACACCAGAGAGGCTGAATACCGCACTGAGTCAATGCGGTCTTAGCCTCTCTGGTGTCAACACTCTGTCTGATTTTGGATTTTTTTTTTTTTTTTTCCAAAATCAGACTTGACACCAGAGAGGCTGAATACCGCACTGAGTCAATGCGGTCTTAGCCTCTCTGGTCTCAACACTCTGACTGATTTTGGATTTTTTTTTTTTTTTTTCCAAAATCAGACTTGACACCAGAGAGGCTGAATACCGCACTGAGTCAATGCGGTCTTAGCCTCTCTGGTGTCAACACTCTGTCTGATTTTGGATTTTTTTTTTTTTTTCCAAAATCAGACTTGACACCAGAGAGGCTGAATACCGCACTGAGTCAATGCGGTCTTAGCCTCTCTGGTGTCAACACTCTGTCTGATTTTGGATTTTTTTTTTTTTTTTCCCAAAATCAGACTTGACACCAGAGAGGCTGAATACCGCACTGAGTCAATGCGGTCTTAGCCTCTCTGGTCTCAACACTCTGTCTGATTTTGGATTTTTTTTTTTTTTTTCAAAAATCAGACTTGACACCAGAGAGGCTGAATACCGCACTGAGTCAATGCGGTCTTAGCCTCTCTGGTGTCAACACTCTGTCTGATTTTGGATTTTTTTTTTTTTTTTCCAAAATCAGACTTGACACCAGAGAGGCTGAATACCGCACTGAGTCAATGCGGTCCTCTGGTCTCAACACTCTGTCTGATTTTGGATTTTTTTTTTTTTTTTTTCCAAAATCAGACTTGACACCAGAGAGGCTGAATACCGCACTGAGTCAATGCGGTCTTAGCCTCTCTGGTGTCAATACTCTGTCTGATTTTGGATTTATTTTATTTTTTTCCAAAATCAGACTTGACACCAGAGAGGCTGAATACCGCACTGAGTCAATGCGGTCTTAGCCTCTCTGGTCTCAACACTCTGTCTGATTTTGGATTTTTTTTTTTTTTCCAAAATCAGACTTGACACCAGAGAGGCTGAATACCGCACTGAGTCAATCCCGTCTTAGCCTCTCTGGTGTCAACACTCTGTCTGATTTTGGATTTTTTTTTTTTTTTTCCAAAATCAGACTTGACACCAGAGAGGCTGAATACCGCACTGAGTCAATGCCGTCTTAGCCTCTCTGGTGTCAACACTCTGTCTGATTTTGGATTTTTTTTTTTTTTTTCCAAAATCAGACTTGACACCAGAGAGGCTGAATACCGCACTGAGTCAATGCGGTCTTAGCCTCTCTGGTCTCAACACTCTGTCTGATTTTGGATTTTTTTTTTTTTTTTTCCCAAAATCAGACTTGACACCAGAGAGGCTGAATACCGCACTGAGTCAATGCGGTCTTAGCCTCTCTGGTGTCAACACTCTGTCTGATTTTGGATTTTTTTTTTTTTTTTTCCAAAATCAGACTTGACACCAGATAGGCTGAATACCGCACTGAGTCAATGCGGTCTTAGCCTCTCTGGTCTCAACACTCTGTCTGATTTTGGATTTTTTTTTTTTTTTTTTCCAAAATCAGACTTGACACCAGATAGGCTGAATACCGCACTGAGTCAATGCGGTCTTAGCCTCTCTGGTGTCAACACTCTGTCTGATTTTGGATTTTTTTTTTTTTTTTTCCAGAATCAGACTTGACACCAGAGAGGCTGAATACCGCACTGAGTCAATGCGGTCTTAGCCTCTCTGGTGTCAACACTCTGTCTGATTTTGGATTTTTTTTTTTTTTTCTCCAAAATCAGACTTGACACCAGAGAGGCTGAATACCGCACTGAGTCAATGCGGTCTTAGCCTCTCTGGTCTCAACACTCTGTCTGATTTTGGATTTTTTTTTTTTTTTTTCCAAAATCAGACTTGACACCAGAGAGGCTGAATACCGCACTGAGTCAATGCGGTCTTAGCCTCTCTGGTGTCAACACTCTGTCTGATTTTGGATTTTTTTTTTTTTTTTCCAAAATCAGACTTGACACCAGAGAGGCTGAATACCGCACTGAGTCAATGCGGTCTTAGCCTCTCTGGTCTCAACACTGTCTGATTTTGGATTTTTTTTTTTTTTTTCCAAAATCAGACTTGACACCAGAGAGGCTGAATACCGCACTGAGTCAATGCGGTCTTAGCCTCTCTGGTCTCAACACTCTGTCTGATTTTGGATTTTTTTTTTTTTTTTTCAAAATCAGACTTGACACCAGAGAGGCTGAATACCGCACTGAGTCAATGCGGCCTTAGCCTCTCTGGTGTCAACACTCTGTCTGATTTTGGATTTTTTTTTTTTTTTTCCAAAATCAGACTTGACACCAGAGAGGCTGAATACCGCACTGAGTCAATGCGGTCTTAGCCTCTCTGGTGTCAACACTCTGTCTGATTTTGGATTTTTTTTTTTTTTTCCCAAAATCAGACTTGACACCAGAGAGGCTGAATACCGCACTGAGTCAATGCGGTCTTAGCCTCTCTGGTCTCAACACTCTGTCTGATTTTGGATTTTTTTTTTTTTTTTCAAAAATCAGACTTGACACCAGAGAGGCTGAATACCGCACTGAGTCAATGCGGTCTTAGCCTCTCTGGTGTCAACACTCTGTCTGATTTTGGATTTTTTTTTTTTTTTTCCAAAATCAGACTTGACACCAGAGAGGCTGAATACCGCACTGAGTCAATGCGGTCTTAGCCTCTCTGGTCTCAACACTCTGTCTGATTTTGGATTTTTTTTTTTTTTTTTTCCAAAATCAGACTTGACACCAGAGAGGCTGAATACCGCACTGAGTCAATGCGGTCTTAGCCTCTCTGGTGTCAATACTCTGTCTGATTTTGGATTTATTTTATTTTTTTCCAAAATCAGACTTGACACCAGAGAGGCTGAATACCGCACTGAGTCAATGCGGTCTTAGCCTCTCTGGTCTCAACACTCTGTCTGATTTTGGATTTTTTTTTTTTTTCCAAAATCAGACTTGACACCAGAGAGGCTGAATACCGCACTGAGTCAATGCCGTCTTAGCCTCTCTGGTGTCAACACTCTGTCTGATTTTGGATTTTTTTTTTTTTTTTTCCAAAATCAGACTTGACACCAGAGAGGCTGAATACCGCACTGAGTCAATGCGGTCTTAGCCTCTCTGGTCTCAACACTCTGTCTGATTTTGGATTTTTTTTTTTTTTTTTCCCAAAATCAGACTTGACACCAGAGAGGCTGAATACCGCACTGAGTCAATGCGGTCTTAGCCTCTCTGGTGTCAACACTCTGTCTGATTTTGGATTTTTTTTTTTTTTTTTTCCAAAATCAGACTTGACACCAGATAGGCTGAATACCGCACTGAGTCAATGCGGTCTTAGCCTCTCTGGTGTCAACACTCTGTCTGATTTTGGATTATTATTTTTTTTTTTTCAAAAATCAGACTTGACACCAGAGAGGCTGAATACCGCACTGAGTCAATGCGGTCTTAGCCTCTCTGGTGTCAACACTCTGTCTGATTTTGGATTTTTTTTTTTTTTTTCCAAAATCAGACTTGACACCAGAGAGGCTGAATACCGCACTGAGTCAATGCGGTCTTAGCCTCTCTGGTCTCAACACTCTGTCTGATTTTGGATTTTTTTTTTTTTTTTTCCAAAATCAGACTTGACACCAGAGAGGCTGAATACCGCACTGAGTCAATGCGGTCTTAGCCTCTCTGGTGTCAATACTCTGTCTGATTTTGGATTTATTTTATTTTTTTCCAAAATCAGACTTGACACCAGAGAGGCTGAATACCGCACTGAGTCAATGCGGTCTTAGCCTCTCTGGTCTCAACACTCTGTCTGATTTTGGATTTTTTTTTTTTTTCCAAAATCAGACTTGACACCAGAGAGGCTGAATACCGCACTGAGTCAATGCCGTCTTAGCCTCTCTGGTGTCAACACTCTGTCTGATTTTGGATTTTTTTTTTTTTTTTCCAAAATCAGACTTGACACCAGAGAGGCTGAATACCGCACTGAGTCAATGCGGTCTTAGCCTCTCTGGTCTCAACACTCTGTCTGATTTTGGATTTTTTTTTTTTTTTTTTCCCAAAATCAGACTTGACACCAGAGAGGCTGAATACCGCACTGAGTCAATGCGGTCTTAGCCTCTCTGGTGTCAACACTCTGTCTGATTTTGGATTTTTTTTTTTTTTTTTCCAAAATCAGACTTGACACCAGATAGGCTGAATACCGCACTGAGTCAATGCGGTCTTAGCCTCTCTGGTGTCAACACTCTGTCTGATTTTGGATTATTATTTTTTTTTTTTCAAAAATCAGACTTGACACCAGAGAGGCTGAATACCGCACTGAGTCAATGCGGTCTTAGCCTCTCTGGTGTCAACACTCTGTCTGATTTTGGATTTTTTTTTTTTTTTTCCAAAATCAGACTTGACACCAGAGAGGCTGAATACCGCACTGAGTCAATGCGGTCTTAGCCTCTCTGGTCTCAACACTCTGTCTGATTTTGGATTTTTTTTTTTTTTTTTCCAGAATCAGACTTGACACCAGAGAGGCTGAATACCGCACTGAGTCAATGCGGTCTTAGCCTCTCTGGTGTCAACACTCTGTCTGATTTTGGATTTTTTTTTTTTTTTTCCAAAATCAGACTTGACACCAGAGAGGCTGAATACCGCACTGAGTCAATGCGGTCTTAGCCTCTCTGGTCTCAACACTCTGTCTGATTTTGGATTTTTTTTTTTTTTTTTCAAAATCAGACTTGACACCAGAGAGGCTGAATACCGCACTGAGTCAATGCGGCCTTAGCCTCTCTGGTGTCAACACTCTGTCTGATTTTGGATTTTTTTTTTTTTTTTTCCAAAATCAGACTTGACACCAGAGAGGCTGAATACCGCACTGAGTCAATGCGGTCTTAGCCTCTCTGGTGTCAACACTCTGTCTGATTTTGGATTTTTTTTTTTTTTTTCCCAAAATCAGACTTGACACCAGAGAGGCTGAATACCGCACTGAGTCAATGCGGTCTTAGCCTCTCTGGTCTCAACACTCTGTCTGATTTTGGATTTTTTTTTTTTTTTTCAAAAATCAGACTTGACACCAGAGAGGCTGAATACCGCACTGAGTCAATGCGGTCTTAGCCTCTCTGGTGTCAACACTCTGTCTGATTTTGGATTTTTTTTTTTTTTTTCCAAAATCAGACTTGACACCAGAGAGGCTGAATACCGCACTGAGTCAATGCGGTCTTAGCCTCTCTGGTCTCAACACTCTGTCTGATTTTGGATTTTTTTTTTTTTTTTTTCCAAAATCAGACTTGACACCAGAGAGGCTGAATACCGCACTGAGTCAATGCGGTCTTAGCCTCTCTGGTGTCAATACTCTGTCTGATTTTGGATTTATTTTATTTTTTTCCAAAATCAGACTTGACACCAGAGAGGCTGAATACCGCACTGAGTCAATGCGGTCTTAGCCTCTCTGGTCTCAACACTCTGTCTGATTTTGGATTTTTTTTTTTTTTCCAAAATCAGACTTGACACCAGAGAGGCTGAATACCGCACTGAGTCAATGCCGTCTTAGCCTCTCTGGTGTCTCTTTCTTCTTCTTCTGGTGTCAACACTCTGTCTGATTTTGGATTTTTTTTTTTTTTTTCCAAAATCAGACTTGACACCAGAGAGGCTGAATACCGCACTGAGTCAATGCGGTCTTAGCCTCTCTGGTCTCAACACTCTGTCTGATTTTGGATTTTTTTTTTTTTTTCCCCAAAATCAGACTTGACACCAGAGAGGCTGAATACCGCACTGAGTCAATGCGGTCTTAGCCTCTCTGGTGTCAACACTCTGTCTGATTTTGGATTTTTTTTTTTTTTTTTCCAAAATCAGACTTGACACCAGATAGGCTGAATACCGCACTGAGTCAATGCGGTCTTAGCCTCTCTGGTGTCAACACTCTGTCTGATTTTGGATTATTATTTTTTTTTTTTCAAAAATCAGACTTGACACCAGAGAGGCTGAATACCGCACTGAGTCAATGCGGTCTTAGCCTCTCTGGTGTCAACACTCTGTCTGATTTTGGATTTTTTTTTTTTTTTCCAAAATCAGACTTGACACCAGAGAGGCTGAATACCGCACTGAGTCAATGCGGTCTTAGCCTCTCTGGTCTCAACACTCTGTCTGATTTTGGATTTTTTTTTTTTTTTTTCCAAAATCAGACTTGACACCAGAGAGGCTGAATACCGCACTGAGTCAATGCGGTCTTAGCCTCTCTGGTGTCAATACTCTGTCTGATTTTGGATTTATTTTATTTTTTTCCAAAATCAGACTTGACACCAGAGAGGCTGAATACCGCACTGAGTCAATGCGGTCTTAGCCTCTCTGGTCTCAACACTCTGTCTGATTTTGGATTTTTTTTTTTTTTCCAAAATCAGACTTGACACCAGAGAGGCTGAATACCGCACTGAGTCAATGCCGGTCTTAGCCTCTCTGGTGTCAACACTCTGTCTGATTTTGGATTTTTTTTTTTTTTTTTCCAAAATCAGACTTGACACCAGAGAGGCTGAATACCGCACTGAGTCAATGCGGTCTTAGCCTCTCTGGTCTCAACACTCTGTCTGATTTTGGATTTTTTTTTTTTTTTTCCCAAAATCAGACTTGACACCAGAGAGGCTGAATACCGCACTGAGTCAATGCGGTCTTAGCCTCTCTGGTGTCAACACTCTGTCTGATTTTGGATTTTTTTTTTTTTTTTTCCAAAATCAGACTTGACACCAGATAGGCTGAATACCGCACTGAGTCAATGCGGTCTTAGCCTCTCTGGTGTCAACACTCTGTCTGATTTTGGATTATTATTTTTTTTTTTCAAAAATCAGACTTGACACCAGAGAGGCTGAATACCGCACTGAGTCAATGCGGTCTTAGCCTCTCTGGTGTCAACACTCTGTCTGATTTTGGATTTTTTTTTTTTTTTTCCAAAATCAGACTTGACACCAGAGAGGCTGAATACCGCACTGAGTCAATGCGGTCTTAGCCTCTCTGGTCTCAACACTCTGTCTGATTTTGGATTTTTTTTTTTTTTTTCAAAATCAGACTTGACACCAGAGAGGCTGAATACCGCACTGAGTCAATGCGGTCTTAGCCTCTCTGGTGTCAACACTCTGTCTGATTTTGGATTTTTTTTTTTTTTTTCCAAAATCAGACTTGACACCAGAGAGGCTGAATACCGCACTGAGTCAATGCGGTCTTAGCCTCTCTGGTGTCAACACTCTGTCTGATTTTGGATTTTTTTTTTTTTTTTCCAAAATCAGACTTGACACCAGAGAGGCTGAATACCGCACTGAGTCAATGCGGTCTTAGCCTCTCTGGTCTCAACACTCTGACTGATTTTGGATTTTTTTTTTTTTTTTCCAAAATCAGACTTGACACCAGAGAGGCTGAATACCGCACTGAGTCAATGCGGTCTTAGCCTCTCTGGTGTCAACACTCTGTCTGATTTTGGATTTTTTTTTTTTTTTTCCAAAATCAGACTTGACACCAGAGAGGCTGAATACCGCACTGAGTCAATGCGGTCTTAGCCTCTCTGGTGTCAACACTCTGTCTGATTTTGGATTTTTTTTTTTTTTTTCCCAAAATCAGACTTGACACCAGAGAGGCTGAATACCGCACTGAGTCAATGCGGTCTTAGCCTCTCTGGTCTCAACACTCTGTCTGATTTTGGATTTTTTTTTTTTTTTTCAAAATCAGACTTGACACCAGAGAGGCTGAATACCGCACTGAGTCAATGCGGTCTTAGCCTCTCTGGTGTCAACACTCTGTCTGATTTTGGATTTTTTTTTTTTTTTCCAAAATCAGACTTGACACCAGAGAGGCTGAATACCGCACTGAGTCAATGCGGTCTTAGCCTCTCTGGTCTCAACACTCTGTCTGATTTTGGATTTTTTTTTTTTTTTTCCAAAATCAGACTTGACACCAGAGAGGCTGAATACCGCACTGAGTCAATGCGGTCTTAGCCTCTCTGGTGTCAATACTCTGTCTGATTTTGGATTATTTTATTTTTTTCCAAAATCAGACTTGACACCAGAGAGGCTGAATACCGCACTGAGTCAATGCGGTCTTAGCCTCTCTGGTCTCAACACTCTGTCTGATTTTGGATTTTTTTTTTTTTCCAAAATCAGACTTGACACCAGAGAGGCTGAATACCGCACTGAGTCAATGCCGTCTTAGCCTCTCTGGTGTCAACACTCTGTCTGATTTTGGATTTTTTTTTTTTTTTTCCAAAATCAGACTTGACACCAGAGAGGCTGAATACCGCACTGAGTCAATGCCGTCTTAGCCTCTCTGGTGTCAACACTCTGTCTGATTTTGGATTTTTTTTTTTTTTTTCCAAAATCAGACTTGACACCAGAGAGGCTGAATACCGCACTGAGTCAATGCGGTCTTAGCCTCTCTGGTCTCAACACTCTGTCTGATTTTGGATTTTTTTTTTTTTTTTTCCCAAAATCAGACTTGACACCAGAGAGGCTGAATACCGCACTGAGTCAATGCGGTCTTAGCCTCTCTGGTGTCAACACTCTGTCTGATTTTGGATTTTTTTTTTTTTTTTCCAAAATCAGACTTGACACCAGATAGGCTGAATACCGCACTGAGTCAATGCGGTCTTAGCCTCTCTGGTCTCAACACTCTGTCTGATTTTGGATTTTTTTTTTTTTTTTCCAAAATCAGACTTGACACCAGATAGGCTGAATACCGCACTGAGTCAATGCGGTCTTAGCCTCTCTGGTGTCAACACTCTGTCTGATTTTGGATTTTTTTTTTTTTTTCCAGAATCAGACTTGACACCAGAGAGGCTGAATACCGCACTGAGTCAATGCGGTCTTAGCCTCTCTGGTGTCAACACTCTGTCTGATTTTGGATTTTTTTTTTTTTTTCTCCAAAATCAGACTTGACACCAGAGAGGCTGAATACCGCACTGAATCAATGCGGTCTTAGCCTCTCTGGTCTCAACACTCTGTCTGATTTTGGATTTTTTTTTTTTTTTTTCCAAAATCAGACTTGACACCAGAGAGGCTGAATACCGCACTGAGTCAATGCGGTCTTAGCCTCTCTGGTGTCAACACTCTGTCTGATTTTGGATTTTTTTTTTTTTTTTCCAAAATCAGACTTGACACCAGAGAGGCTGAATACCGCACTGAGTCAATGCGGTCTTAGCCTCTCTGGTCTCAACACTCTGTCTGATTTTGGATTTTTTTTTTTTTTTTCCAAAATCAGACTTGACACCAGAGAGGCTGAATACCGCACTGAGTCAATGCGGTCTTAGTCCTCTCTGGTCTCAACACTGTCTGATTTTGGATTTTTTTTTTTTTTTTCCAAAATCAGACTTGACACCAGAGAGGCTGAATACCGCACTGAGTCAATGCGGTCTTAGCCTCTCTGGTCTCAACACTCTGTCTGATTTTGGATTTTTTTTTTTTTTTTTCAAAATCAGACTTGACACCAGAGAGGCTGAATACCGCACTGAGTCAATGCGGCCTTAGCCTCTCTGGTGTCAACACTCTGTCTGATTTTGGATTTTTTTTTTTTTTTTCCAAAATCAGACTTGACACCAGAGAGGCTGAATACCGCACTGAGTCAATGCGGTCTTAGCCTCTCTGGTGTCAACACTCTGTCTGATTTTGGATTTTTTTTTTTTTTTCCCAAAATCAGACTTGACACCAGAGAGGCTGAATACCGCACTGAGTCAATGCGGTCTTAGCCTCTCTGGTCTCAACACTCTGTCTGATTTTGGATTTTTTTTTTTTTTTTCAAAAATCAGACTTGACACCAGAGAGGCTGAATACCGCACTGAGTCAATGCGGTCTTAGCCTCTCTGGTGTCAACACTCTGTCTGATTTTGGATTTTTTTTTTTTTTTTCCAAAATCAGACTTGACACCAGAGAGGCTGAATACCGCACTGAGTCAATGCGGTCTTAGCCTCTCTGGTCTCAACACTCTGTCTGATTTTGGATTTTTTTTTTTTTTTTCCAAAATCAGACTTGACACCAGAGAGGCTGAATACCGCACTGAGTCAATGCGGTCTTAGCCTCTCTGGTGTCAATACTCTGTCTGATTTTGGATTTATTTTATTTTTTTCCAAAATCAGACTTGACACCAGAGAGGCTGAATACCGCACTGAGTCAATGCGGTCTTAGCCTCTCTGGTCTCAACACTCTGTCTGATTTTGGATTTTTTTTTTTTTCCAAAATCAGACTTGACACCAGAGAGGCTGAATACCGCACTGAGTCAATGCCGTCTTAGCCTCTCTGGTGTCAACACTCTGTCTGATTTTGGATTTTTTTTTTTTTTTCCAAAATCAGACTTGACACCAGAGAGGCTGAATACCGCACTGAGTCAATGCGGTCTTAGCCTCTCTGGTCTCAACACTCTGTCTGATTTTGGATTTTTTTTTTTTTTTTCCCAAAATCAGACTTGACACCAGAGAGGCTGAATACCGCACTGAGTCAATGCGGTCTTAGCCTCTCTGGTGTCAACACTCTGTCTGATTTTGGATTTTTTTTTTTTTTTTCCAAAATCAGACTTGACACCAGATAGGCTGAATACCGCACTGAGTCAATGCGGTCTTAGCCTCTCTGGTGTCAACACTCTGTCTGATTTTGGATTATTATTTTTTTTTTTTCAAAAATCAGACTTGACACCAGAGAGGCTGAATACCGCACTGAGTCAATGCGGTCTTAGCCTCTCTGGTGTCAACACTCTGTCTGATTTTGGATTTTTTTTTTTTTTTTCCAAAATCAGACTTGACACCAGAGAGGCTGAATACCGCACTGAGTCAATGCGGTCTTAGCCTCTCTGGTCTCAACACTCTGTCTGATTTTGGATTTTTTTTTTTTTTTTCCAAAATCAGACTTGACACCAGAGAGGCTGAATACCGCACTGAGTCAATGCGGTCTTAGCCTCTCTGGTGTCAATACTCTGTCTGATTTTGGATTTATTTTATTTTTTTCCAAAATCAGACTTGACACCAGAGAGGCTGAATACCGCACTGAGTCAATGCGGTCTTAGCCTCTCTGGTCTCAACACTCTGTCTGATTTTGGATTTTTTTTTTTTTCCAAAATCAGACTTGACACCAGAGAGGCTGAATACCGCACTGAGTCAATGCCGTCTTAGCCTCTCTGGTGTCAACACTCTGTCTGATTTTGGATTTTTTTTTTTTTTTCCAAAATCAGACTTGACACCAGAGAGGCTGAATACCGCACTGAGTCAATGCGGTCTTAGCCTCTCTGGTCTCAACACTCTGTCTGATTTTGGATTTTTTTTTTTTTTTTTCTCCCAAAATCAGACTTGACACCAGAGAGGCTGAATACCGCACTGAGTCAATGCGGTCTTAGCCTCTCTGGTGTCAACACTCTGTCTGATTTTGGATTTTTTTTTTTTTTTTTCCAAAATCAGACTTGACACCAGATAGGCTGAATACCGCACTGAGTCAATGCGGTCTTAGCCTCTCTGGTGTCAACACTCTGTCTGATTTTGGATTATTATTTTTTTTTTTCAAAAATCAGACTTGACACCAGAGAGGCTGAATACCGCACTGAGTCAATGCGGTCTTAGCCTCTCTGGTGTCAACACTCTGTCTGATTTTGGATTTTTTTTTTTTTTTTCCAAAATCAGACTTGACACCAGAGAGGCTGAATACCGCACTGAGTCAATGCGGTCTTAGCCTCTCTGGTCTCAACACTCTGTCTGATTTTGGATTTTTTTTTTTTTTTTTCCAGAATCAGACTTGACACCAGAGAGGCTGAATACCGCACTGAGTCAATGCGGTCTTAGCCTCTCTGGTGTCAACACTCTGTCTGATTTTGGATTTTTTTTTTTTTTTCCAAAATCAGACTTGACACCAGAGAGGCTGAATACCGCACTGAGTCAATGCGGTCTTAGCCTCTCTGGTCTCAACACTCTGTCTGATTTTGGATTTTTTTTTTTTTTTTCAAAATCAGACTTGACACCAGAGAGGCTGAATACCGCACTGAGTCAATGCGGCCTTAGCCTCTCTGGTGTCAACACTCTGTCTGATTTTGGATTTTTTTTTTTTTTTTCCAAAATCAGACTTGACACCAGAGAGGCTGAATACCGCACTGAGTCAATGCGGTCTTAGCCTCTCTGGTGTCAACACTCTGTCTGATTTTGGATTTTTTTTTTTTTTTTCCCAAAATCAGACTTGACACCAGAGAGGCTGAATACCGCACTGAGTCAATGCGGTCTTAGCCTCTCTGGTCTCAACACTCTGTCTGATTTTGGATTTTTTTTTTTTTTTTCAAAATCAGACTTGACACCAGAGAGGCTGAATACCGCACTGAGTCAATGCGGTCTTAGCCTCTCTGGTGTCAACACTCTGTCTGATTTTGGATTTTTTTTTTTTTTTTCCAAAATCAGACTTGACACCAGAGAGGCTGAATACCGCACTGAGTCAATGCGGTCTTAGCCTCTCTGGTCTCAACACTCTGTCTGATTTTGGATTTTTTTTTTTTTTTTTCCAAAATCAGACTTGACACCAGAGAGGCTGAATACCGCACTGAGTCAATGCGGTCTTAGCCTCTCTGGTGTCAATACTCTGTCTGATTTTGGATTTATTTTATTTTTTTCCAAAATCAGACTTGACACCAGAGAGGCTGAATACCGCACTGAGTCAATGCGGTCTTAGCCTCTCTGGTGTCAATACTCTGTCTGATTTTGGATTTATTTTATTTTTTTCCAAAATCAGACTTGACACCAGAGAGGCTGAATACCGCACTGAGTCAATGCGGTCTTAGCCTCTCTGGTCTCAACACTCTGTCTGATTTTGGATTTTTTTTTTTTTCCAAAATCAGACTTGACACCAGAGAGGCTGAATACCGCACTGAGTCAATGCCGTCTTAGCCTCTCTGGTGTCAACACTCTGTCTGATTTTGGATTTTTTTTTTTTTTTTCCAAAATCAGACTTGACACCAGAGAGGCTGAATACCGCACTGAGTCAATGCGGTCTTAGCCTCTCTGGTCTCAACACTCTGTCTGATTTTGGATTTTTTTTTTTTTTTTTCCCAAAATCAGACTTGACACCAGAGAGGCTGAATACCGCACTGAGTCAATGCGGTCTTAGCCTCTCTGGTGTCAACACTCTGTCTGATTTTGGATTTTTTTTTTTTTTTTTCCAAAATCAGACTTGACACCAGATAGGCTGAATACCGCACTGAGTCAATGCGGTCTTAGCCTCTCTGGTGTCAACACTCTGTCTGATTTTGGATTATTATTTTTTTTTTTTCAAAAATCAGACTTGACACCAGAGAGGCTGAATACCGCACTGAGTCAATGCGGTCTTAGCCTCTCTGGTGTCAACACTCTGTCTGATTTTGGATTTTTTTTTTTTTTTTCCAAAATCAGACTTGACACCAGAGAGGCTGAATACCGCACTGAGTCAATGCGGTCTTAGCCTCTCTGGTCTCAACACTCTGTCTGATTTTGGATTTTTTTTTTTTTTTTTCCAAAATCAGACTTGACACCAGAGAGGCTGAATACCGCACTGAGTCAATGCGGTCTTAGCCTCTCTGGTGTCAATACTCTGTCTGATTTTGGATTTATTTTATTTTTTTCCAAAATCAGACTTGACACCAGAGAGGCTGAATACCGCACTGAGTCAATGCGGTCTTAGCCTCTCTGGTCTCAACACTCTGTCTGATTTTGGATTTTTTTTTTTTTCCAAAATCAGACTTGACACCAGAGAGGCTGAATACCGCACTGAGTCAATGCCGTCTTAGCCTCTCTGGTGTCAACACTCTGTCTGATTTTGGATTTTTTTTTTTTTTTTCCAAAATCAGACTTGACACCAGAGAGGCTGAATACCGCACTGAGTCAATGCGGTCTTAGCCTCTCTGGTCTCAACACTCTGTCTGATTTTGGATTTTTTTTTTTTTTTTTCCCAAAATCAGACTTGACACCAGAGAGGCTGAATACCGCACTGAGTCAATGCGGTCTTAGCCTCTCTGGTGTCAACACTCTGTCTGATTTTGGATTTTTTTTTTTTTTTTTCCAAAATCAGACTTGACACCAGATAGGCTGAATACCGCACTGAGTCAATGCGGTCTTAGCCTCTCTGGTGTCAACACTCTGTCTGATTTTGGATTATTATTTTTTTTTTTTCAAAAATCAGACTTGACACCAGAGAGGCTGAATACCGCACTGAGTCAATGCGGTCTTAGCCTCTCTGGTGTCAACACTCTGTCTGATTTTGGATTTATTTTATTTTTTTCCAAAATCAGACTTGACACCAGAGAGGCTGAATACCGCACTGAGTCAATGCGGTCTTAGCCTCTCTGGTGTCAATACTCTGTCTGATTTTGGATTTATTTTATTTTTTTCCAAAATCAGACTTGACACCAGAGAGGCTGAATACCGCACTGAGTCAATGCGGTCTTAGCCTCTCTGGTCTCAACACTCTGTCTGATTTTGGATTTTTTTTTCTTTTCCAAAATCAGACTTGACACCAGAGAGGCTGAATACCGCACTGAGTCAATGCCGTCTTAGCCTCTCTGGTGTCAACACTCTGTCTGATTTTGGATTTTTTTTTTTTTTTTCCAAAATCAGACTTGACACCAGAGAGGCTGAATACCGCACTGAGTCAATGCGGTCTTAGCCTCTCTGGTCTCAACACTCTGTCTGATTTTGGATTTTTTTTTTTTTTTTTCCCAAAATCAGACTTGACACCAGAGAGGCTGAATACCGCACTGAGTCAATGCGGTCTTAGCCTCTCTGGTGTCAACACTCTGTCTGATTTTGGATTTTTTTTTTTTTTTTTCCAAAATCAGACTTGACACCAGATAGGCTGAATACCGCACTGAGTCAATGCGGTCTTAGCCTCTCTGGTGTCAACACTCTGTCTGATTTTGGATTATTATTTTTTTTTTTTCAAAAATCAGACTTGACACCAGAGAGGCTGAATACCGCACTGAGTCAATGCGGTCTTAGCCTCTCTGGTGTCAACACTCTGTCTGATTTTGGATTTTTTTTTTTTTTTTCCAAAATCAGACTTGACACCAGAGAGGCTGAATACCGCACTGAGTCAATGCGGTCTTAGCCTCTCTGGTCTCAACACTCTGTCTGATTTTGGATTTTTTTTTTTTTTTTTCCAGAATCAGACTTGACACCAGAGAGGCTGAATACCGCACTGAGACAATGCGGTCTTAGCCTCTCTGGTGTCAACACTCTGTCTGATTTTGGATTTTTTTTTTTTTTTTCCAAAATCAGACTTGACACCAGAGAGGCTGAATACCGCACTGAGTCAATGCGGTCTTAGCCTCTCTGGTCTCAACACTCTGTCTGATTTTGGATTTTTTTTTTTTTTTTTCCAAAATCAGACTTGACACCAGAGAGGCTGAATACCGCACTGAGTCAATGCGGTCTTAGCCTCTCTGGTGTCAACACTCTGTCTGATTTTGGATTTTTTTTTTTTTTTTCCAAAATCAGACTTGACACCAGAGAGGCTGAATACCGCACTGAGTCAATGCAGTCTTAGCCTCTCTGGTCTCAACACTCTGTCTGATTTTGGATTTTTTTTTTTTTTTTTCCAAAATCAGACTTGACACCAGAGAGGCTGAATACCGCACTGAGTCAATGCGGTCTTAGCCTCTCTGGTCTCAACACTGTCTGATTTTGGATTTTTTTTTTTTTTTTCCAAAATCAGACTTGACACCAGAGAGGCTGAATACCGCACTGAGTCAATGCGGTCTTAGCCTCTCTGGTCTCAACACTCTGTCTGATTTTGGATTTTTTTTTTTTTTTTTAAATCAGACTTGACACCAGAGAGGCTGAATACCGCACTGAGTCAATGCGGCCTTAGCCTCTCTGGTGTCAACACTCTGTCTGATTTTGGATTTTTTTTTTTTTTTTTCCAAAATCAGACTTGACACCAGAGAGGCTGAATACCGCACTGAGTCAATGCGGTCTTAGCCTCTCTGGTCTCAACAGTCTGTCTGATTTTGGATTTTTTTTTTTTTTTTCCAAAATCAGACTTGACACCAGAGAGGCTGAATACCGCACTGAGTCAATGCGGTCTTAGCCTCTCTGGTGTCAACACTCTGTCTGATTTTGGATTTTTTTTTTTTTTTTTCAAAATCAGACTTGACACCAGAGAGGCTGAATACCGCACTGAGTCAATGCGGTCTTAGCCTCTCTGGTCTCAACACTCTGTCTGATTTTGGATTTTTTTTTTTTTTTTCCAAAATCAGACTTGACACCAGAGAGGCTGAATACCGCACTGAGTCAATGCGGTCTTAGCCTCTCTGGTGTCAACACTCTGTCTGATTTTGGATTTTTTTTTTTTTTTTTCCAAAATCAGACTTGACACCAGAGAGGCTGAATACCGCACTGAGTCAATGCGGTCTTAGCCTCTCTGGTCTCAACACTGTCTGATTTTGGATTTTTTTTTTTTTTTTCAAAAATCAGACTTGACACCAGAGAGGCTGAATACCGCACTGAGTCAATGCGGTCTTAGCCTCTCTGGTCTCAACACTCTGTCTGATTTTGGATTTTTTTTTTTTTTTTTCCAAAATCAGACTTGACACCAGAGAGGCTGAATACCGCACTGAGTCAATGCGGTCTTAGCCTCTCTGGTCTCAACACTCTGTCTGATTTTGGATTTTTTTTTTTTTTTTCCAAAATCAGACTTGACACCAGAGAGGCTGAATACCGCACTGAGTCAATGCGGTCTTAGCCTCTCTGGTGTCAACACTCTGTCTGATTTTGGATTTTTTTTTTTTTTTTTCCAAAATCAGACTTGACACCAGAGAGGCTGAATACCGCACTGAGTCAATGCGGTCTTAGCCTCTCTGGTCTCAACACTGTCTGATTTTGGATTTTTTTTTTTTTTTTCAAAAATCAGACTTGACACCAGAGAGGCTGAATACCGCACTGAGTCAATGCGGTCTTAGCCTCTCTGGTCTCAACACTCTGTCTGATTTTGGATTTTTTTTTTTTTTTTTTCCAAAATCAGACTTGACACCAGAGAGGCTGAATACCGCACTGAGTCAATGCGGTCTTAGCCTCTCTGGTGTCAACACTCTGTCTGATTTTGGATTTTTTTTTTTTTTTTCCAAAATCAGACTTGACACCAGAGAGGCTGAATACCGCACTGAGTCAATGCGGTCTTAGCCTCTCTGGTGTCAACACTCTGTCTGATTTTGGATTTTTTTTTTTTTTTTCCCAAAATCAGACTTGACACCAGAGAGGCTGAATACCGCACTGAGTCAATGCGGTCTTAGCCTCTCTGGTGTCAACACTCTGTCTGATTTTGGATTTTTTTTTTTTTTTTCAAAAATCAGACTTGACACCAGAGAGGCTGAATACCGCACTGAGTCAATGCGGTCTTAGCCTCTCTGGTGTCAACACTCTGTCTGATTTTGGATTTTTTTTTTTTTTTTCCCAAAATCAGACTTGACACCAGAGAGGCTGAATACCGCACTGAGTCAATGCGGTCTTAGCCTCTCTGGTGTCAACACTCTGTCTGATTTTGGATTTTTTTTTTTTTTTTTCCAAAATCAGACTTGACACCAGAGAGGCTGAATACCGCACTGAGTCAATGCGGTCTTAGCCTCTCTGGTCTCAACACTCTGTCTGATTTTGGATTTTTTTTTTTTTTTTTCCAAAATCAGACTTGACACCAGATAGGCTGAATACCGCACTGAGTCAATGCGGTCTTAGCCTCTCTGGTGTCAACACTCTGTCTGATTTTGGATTTTTTTTTTTTTTTTTCCAGAATCAGACTTGACACCAGAGAGGCTGAATACCGCACTGAGTCAATGCGGTCTTAGCCTCTCTGGTGTCAACACTCTGTCTGATTTTGGATTTTTTTTTTTTTTTTTCCAAAATCAGACTTGACACCAGAGAGGCTGAATACCGCACTGAGTCAATGCGGTCTTAGCCTCTCTGGTCTCAACACTCTGTCTGATTTTGGATTTTTTTTTTTTTTTTTCCAAAATCAGACTTGACACCAGAGAGGCTGAATACCGCACTGAGTCAATGCGGTCTTAGCCTCTCTGGTGTCAACACTCTGTCTGATTTTGGATTTTTTTTTTTTTTTTCCAAAATCAGACTTGACACCAGAGAGGCTGAATACCGCACTGAGTCAATGCGGTCTTAGCCTCTCTGGTCTCAACACTCTGTCTGATTTTGGATTTTTTTTTTTTTTTTTCCAAAATCAGACTTGACACCAGGGAGGCTGAATACCGCACTGAGTCAATGCGGTCTTAGCCTCTCTGGTCTCAACACTGTCTGATTTTGGATTTTTTTTTTTTTTTTTCCAAAATCAGACTTGACACCAGAGAGGCTGAATACCGCACTGAGTCAATGCGGTCTTAGCCTCTCTGGTGTCAACACTCTGTCTGATTTTGGATTTTTTTTTTTTTTTTTCCAAAATCAGACTTGACACCAGAGAGGCTGAATACCGCACTGAGTCAATGCGGTCTTAGCCTCTCTGGTCTCAACACTCTGACTGATTTTGGATTTTTTTTTTTTTTTTCCAAAATCAGACCTTGACACCAGAGAGGCTGAATACCGCACTGAGTCAATGCGGTCTTAGCCTCTCTGGTGTCAACACTCTGTCTGATTTTGGATTTTTTTTTTTTTTTCCAAAATCAGACTTGACACCAGAGAGGCTGAATACCGCACTGAGTCAATGCGGTCTTAGCCTCTCTGGTGTCAACACTCTGTCTGATTTTGGATTTTTTTTTTTTTTTTCCCAAAATCAGACTTGACACCAGAGAGGCTGAATACCGCACTGAGTCAATGCGGTCTTAGCCTCTCTGGTCTCAACACTCTGTCTGATTTTGGATTTTTTTTTTTTTTTTTCAAAAATCAGACTTGACACCAGAGAGGCTGAATACCGCACTGAGTCAATGCGGTCTTAGCCTCTCTGGTGTCAACACTCTGTCTGATTTTGGATTTTTTTTTTTTTTTTCCAAAATCAGACTTGACACCAGAGAGGCTGAATACCGCACTGAGTCAATGCGGTCTTAGCCTCTCTGGTCTCAACACTCTGTCTGATTTTGGATTTTTTTTTTTTTTTTTCCAAAATCAGACTTGACACCAGAGAGGCTGAATACCGCACTGAGTCAATGCGGTCTTAGCCTCTCTGGTGTCAATACTCTGTCTGATTTTGGATTTATTTTATTTTTTTCCAAAATCAGACTTGACACCAGAGAGGCTGAATACCGCACTGAGTCAATGCGGTCTTAGCCTCTCTGGTCTCAACACTCTGTCTGATTTTGGATTTTTTTTTTTTTTCCAAAATCAGACTTGACACCAGAGAGGCTGAATACCGCACTGAGTCAATGCCGTCTTAGCCTCTCTGGTGTCAACACTCTGTCTGATTTTGGATTTTTTTTTTTTTTTTCCAAAATCAGACTTGACACCAGAGAGGCTGAATACCGCACTGAGTCAATGCCGTCTTAGCCTCTCTGGTGTCAACACTCTGTCTGATTTTGGATTTTTTTTTTTTTTTTCCAAAATCAGACTTGACACCAGAGAGGCTGAATACCGCACTGAGTCAATGCGGTCTTAGCCTCTCTGGTCTCAACACTCTGTCTGATTTTGGATTTTTTTTTTTTTTTTTCCCAAAATCAGACTTGACACCAGAGAGGCTGAATACCGCACTGAGTCAATGCGGTCTTAGCCTCTCTGGTGTCAACACTCTGTCTGATTTTGGATTTTTTTTTTTTTTTTTTGCCAAAATCAGACTTGACACCAGATAGGCTGAATACCGCACTGAGTCAATGCGGTCTTAGCCTCTCTGGTCTCAACACTCTGTCTGATTTTGGATTTTTTTTTTTTTTTTTCCAAAATCAGACTTGACACCAGATAGGCTGAATACCGCACTGAGTCAATGCGGTCTTAGCCTCTCTGGTGTCAACACTCTGTCTGATTTTGGATTTTTTTTTTTTTTTTTCCAGAATCAGACTTGACACCAGAGAGGCTGAATACCGCACTGAGTCAATGCGGTCTTAGCCTCTCTGGTGTCAACACTCTGTCTGATTTTGGATTTTTTTTTTTTTTTTCCAAAATCAGACTTGACACCAGAGAGGCTGAATACCGCACTGAGTCAATGCGGTCTTAGCCTCTCTGGTCTCAACACTCTGTCTGATTTTGGATTTTTTTTTTTTTTTTTCCAAAATCAGACTTGACACCAGAGAGGCTGAATACCGCACTGAGTCAATGCGGTCTTAGCCTCTCTGGTCTCAACACTCTGTCTGATTTTGGATTTTTTTTTTTTTTTTTCCAAAATCAGACTTGACACCAGAGAGGCTGAATACCGCACTGAGTCAATGCGGTCTTAGCCTCTCTGGTCTCAACACTGTCTGATTTTGGATTTTTTTTTTTTTTTTTCCAAAATCAGACTTGACACCAGAGAGGCTGAATACCGCACTGAGTCAATGCGGTCTTAGCCTCTCTGGTCTCAACACTCTGTCTGATTTTGGATTTTTTTTTTTTTTTTTTCAAAATCAGACTTGACACCAGAGAGGCTGAATACCGCACTGAGTCAATGCGGCCTTAGCCTCTCTGGTGTCAACACTCTGTCTGATTTTGGATTTTTTTTTTTTTTTTCCAAAATCAGACTTGACACCAGAGAGGCTGAATACCGCACTGAGTCAATGCGGTCTTAGCCTCTCTGGTGTCAACACTCTGTCTGATTTTGGATTTTTTTTTTTTTTTTCCCAAAATCAGACTTGACACCAGAGAGGCTGAATACCGCACTGAGTCAATGCGGTCTTAGCCTCTCTGGTCTCAACACTCTGTCTGATTTTGGATTTTTTTTTTTTTTTTCAAAAATCAGACTTGACACCAGAGAGGCTGAATACCGCACTGAGTCAATGCGGTCTTAGCCTCTCTGGTGTCAACACTCTGTCTGATTTTGGATTTTTTTTTTTTTTTTCCAAAATCAGACTTGACACCAGAGAGGCTGAATACCGCACTGAGTCAATGCGGTCTTAGCCTCTCTGGTCTCAACACTCTGTCTGATTTTGGATTTTTTTTTTTTTTTTTCCAAAATCAGACTTGACACCAGAGAGGCTGAATACCGCACTGAGTCAATGCGGTCTTAGCCTCTCTGGTGTCAATACTCTGTCTGATTTTGGATTTATTTTATTTTTTTCCAAAATCAGACTTGACACCAGAGAGGCTGAATACCGCACTGAGTCAATGCGGTCTTAGCCTCTCTGGTCTCAACACTCTGTCTGATTTTGGATTTTTTTTTTTTTTCCAAAATCAGACTTGACACCAGAGAGGCTGAATACCGCACTGAGTCAATGCCGTCTTAGCCTCTCTGGTGTCAACACTCTGTCTGATTTTGGATTTTTTTTTTTTTTTTCCAAAATCAGACTTGACACCAGAGAGGCTGAATACCGCACTGAGTCAATGCGGTCTTAGCCTCTCTGGTCTCAACACTCTGTCTGATTTTGGATTTTTTTTTTTTTTTTTCCCAAAATCAGACTTGACACCAGAGAGGCTGAATACCGCACTGAGTCAATGCGGTCTTAGCCTCTCTGGTGTCAACACTCTGTCTGATTTTGGATTTTTTTTTTTTTTTTTCCAAAATCAGACTTGACACCAGATAGGCTGAATACTGCACTGAGTCAATGCGGTCTTAGCCTCTCTGGTGTCAACACTCTGTCTGATTTTGGATTATTATTATTTTTTTTTCAAAAATCAGACTTGACACCAGAGAGGCTGAATACCGCACTGAGTCAATGCGGTCTTAGCCTCTCTGGTGTCAACACTCTGTCTGATTTTGGATTTTTTTTTTTTTTTTCCAAAATCAGACTTGACACCAGAGAGGCTGAATACCGCACTGAGTCAATGCGGTCTTAGCCTCTCTGGTCTCAACACTCTATCTGATTTTGGATTTTTTTTTTTTTTTTCCAGAATCAGACTTGACACCAGAGAGGCTGAATACCGCACTGAGTCAATGCGGTCTTAGCCTCTCTGGTGTCAACACTCTGTCTGATTTTGGATTTTTTTTTTTTTTTTCCAAAATCAGACTTGACACCAGAGAGGCTGAATACCGCACTGAGTCAATGCGGTCTTAGCCTCTCTGGTCTCAACACTCTGTCTGATTTTGGATTTTTTTTTTTTTTTTCCAAAATCAGACTTGACACCAGAGAGGCTGAATACCGCACTGAGTCAATGCGGTCTTAGCCTCTCTGGTGTCAACACTCTGTCTGATTTTGGATTTTTTTTTTTTTTTTCCAAAATCAGACTTGACACCAGAGAGGCTGAATACCGCACTGAGTCAATGCGGTCTTAGCCTCTCTGGTCTCAACACTCTGTCTGATTTTGGATTTTTTTTTTTTTTTTTCCAAAATCAGACTTGACACCAGAGAGGCTGAATACCGCACTGAGTCAATGCGGTCTTAGCCTCTCTGGTCTCAACACTGTCTGATTTTGGATTTTTTTTTTTTTTTTCCAAAATCAGACTTGACACCAGAGAGGCTGAATACCGCACTGAGTCAATGCGGTCTTAGCCTCTCTGGTCTCAACACTCTGTCTGATTTTGGATTTTTTTTTTTTTTTTTCAAAATCAGACTTGACACCAGAGAGGCTGAATACCGCACTGAGTCAATGCGGCCTTAGCCTCTCTGGTGTCAACACTCTGTCTGATTTTGGATTTTTTTTTTTTTTTCCAAAATCAGACTTGACACCAGAGAGGCTGAATACCGCACTGAGTCAATGCGGTCTTAGCCTCTCTGGTCTCAACAGTCTGTCTGATTTTGGATTTTTTTTTTTTTTCCAAAATCAGACTTGACACCAGAGAGGCTGAATACCGCACTGAGTCAATGCGGTCTTAGCCTCTCTGGTGTCAACACTCTGTCTGATTTTGGATTTTTTTTTTTTTTTTCAAAATCAGACTTGACACCAGAGAGGCTGAATACCGCACTGAGTCAATGCGGTCTTAGCCTCTCTGGTCTCAACACTCTGTCTGATTTTGGATTTTTTTTTTTTTTTTCCAAAATCAGACTTGACACCAGAGAGGCTGAATACCGCACTGAGTCAATGCGGTCTTAGCCTCTCTGGTGTCAACACTCTGTCTGATTTTGGATTTTTTTTTTTTTTTTTCCAAAATCAGACTTGACACCAGAGAGGCTGAATACCGCACTGAGTCAATGCGGTCTTAGCCTCTCTGGTCTCAACACTCTGTCTGATTTTGGATTTTTTTTTTTTTTTTCAAAATCAGACTTGACACCAGAGAGGCTGAATACCGCACTGAGTCAATGCGGTCTTAGCCTCTCTGGTCTCAACACTCTGTCTGATTTTGGATTTTTTTTTTTTTTTTCCAAAATCAGACTTGACACCAGAGAGGCTGAATACCGCACTGAGTCAATGCGGTCTTAGCCTCTCTGGTGTCAACACTCTGTCTGATTTTGGATTTTTTTTTTTTTTTTCCAAAATCAGACTTGACACCAGAGAGGCTGAATACCGCACTGAGTCAATGCGGTCTTAGCCTCTCTGGTGTCAACACTCTGTCTGATTTTGGATTTTTTTTTTTTTTTCCAAAATCAGACTTGACACCAGAGAGGCTGAATACCGCACTGAGTCAATGCGGTCTTAGCCTCTCTGGTGTCAACACTCTGTCTGATTTTGGATTTTTTTTTTTTTTTTCCAAAATCAGACTTGACACCAGAGAGGCTGAATACCGCACTGAGTCAATGCGGTCTTAGCCTCTCTGGTGTCAACACTCTGTCTGATTTTGGATTTTTTTTTTTTTTTTTCCAAAATCAGACTTGACACCAGAGAGGCTGAATACCGCACTGAGTCAATGCGGTCTTAGCCTCTCTGGTGTCAACACTCTGTCTGATTTTGGATTTTTTTTTTTTTTTTTCCAAAATCAGACTTGACACCAGAGAGGCTGAATACCGCACTGAGTCAATGCGGTCTTAGCCTCTCTGGTCTCAACACTCTGTCTGATTTTGGATTTTTTTTTTTTTTTTTCCAAAATCAGACTTGACACCAGAGAGGCTGAATACCGCACTGAGTCAATGCGGTCTTAGCCTCTCTGGTGTCAACACTCTGTCTGATTTTGGATTTTTTTTTTTTTTTTTCCAGAATCAGACTTGACACCAGAGAGGCTGAATACCGCACTGAGTCAATGCGGTCTTAGCCTCTCTGGTGTCAACACTCTGTCTGATTTTGGATTTTTTTTTTTTTTTTCCAAAATCAGACTTGACACCAGAGAGGCTGAATACCGCACTGAGTCAATGCGGTCTTAGCCTCTCTGGTCTCAACACTCTGTCTGATTTTGGATTTTTTTTTTTTTTTTCCAAAATCAGACTTGACACCAGAGAGGCTGAATACCGCACTGAGTCAATGCGGTCTTAGCCTCTCTGGTCTCAACACTGTCTGATTTTGGATTTTTTTTTTTTTTTCCAAAATCAGACTTGACACCAGAGAGGCTGAATACCGCACTGAGTCAATGCGGTCTTAGCCTCTCTGGTCTCAACACTCTGTCTGATTTTGGATTTTTTTTTTTTTTTTCCAAAATCAGACTTGACACCAGAGAGGCTGAATACCGCACTGAGTCAATGCGGTCCTTAGCCTCTCTGGTGTCAACACTCTGTCTGATTTTGGATTTTTTTTTTTTTTTTCCAAAATCAGACTTGACACCAGAGAGGCTGAATACCGCACTGAGTCAATGCGGTCTTAGCCTCTCTGGTGTCAACACTCTGTCTGATTTTGGATTTTTTTTTTTTTTTTCCAAAATCAGACTTGACACCAGAGAGGCTGAATACCGCACTGAGTCAATGCGGTCTTAGCCTCTCTGGTCTCAACACTCTGTCTGATTTTGGATTTTTTTTTTTTTTTCAAAATCAGACTTGACACCAGAGAGGCTGAATACCGCACTGAGTCAATGCGGTCTTAGCCTCTCTGGTGTCAACACTCTGTCTGATTTTGGATTTTTTTTTTTTTTTTCCAAAATCAGACTTGACACCAGAGAGGCTGAATACCGCACTGAGTCAATGCGGTCTTAGCCTCTCTGGTCTCAACACTCTGTCTGATTTTGGATTTTTTTTTTTTTTTTTTCCAAAATCAGACTTGACACCAGAGAGGCTGAATACCGCACTGAGTCAATGCGGTCTTAGCCTCTCTGGTGTCAACACTCTGTCTGATTTTGGATTTTTTTTTTTTTTTCCAAAATCAGACTTGACACCAGAGAGGCTGAATACCGCACTGAGTCAATGCGGTCTTAGCCTCTCTGGTCTCAACACTCTGTCTGATTTTGGATTTTTTTTTTTTTTTTCCAAAATCAGACTTGACACCAGAGAGGCTGAATACCGCACTGAGTCAATGCGGTCTTAGCCTCTCTGGTGTCAACACTCTGTCTGATTTTGGATTTTTTTTTTTTTTTTCCAAAATCAGACTTGACACCAGAGAGGCTGAATACCGCACTGAGTCAATGCGGTCTTAGCCTCTCTGGTCTCAACACTCTGTCTGATTTTGGATTTTTTTTTTTTTTTTCCAAAATCAGACTTGACACCAGAGAGGCTGAATACCGCACTGAGTCAATGCGGTCTTAGCCTCTCTGGTGTCAACACTCTGTCTGATTTTGGATTTTTTTTTTTTTTTTTCCAAAATCAGACTTGACACCAGAGAGGCTGAATACCGCACTGAGTCAATGCGGTCTTAGCCTCTCTGGTGTCAACACTCTGTCTGATTTTGGATTTTTTTTTTTTTTTTTCCAAAATCAGACTTGACACCAGAGAGGCTGAATACCGCACTGAGTCAATGCGGTCTTAGCCTCTCTGGTGTCAACACTCTGTCTGATTTTGGATTTTTTTTTTTTTTTTCCAAAATCAGACTTGACACCAGAGAGGCTGAATACCGCACTGAGTCAATGCGGTCTTAGCCTCTCTGGTCTCAACACTCTGTCTGATTTTGGATTTTTTTTTTTTTTTTCCAGAATCAGACTTGACACCAGAGAGGCTGAATACCGCACTGAGTCAATGCAGTCTTAGCCTCTCTGGTGTCAACACTCTGTCTGATTTTGGATTTTTTTTTTTTTTTTCCAAAATCAGACTTGACACCAGAGAGGCTGAATACCGCACTGAGTCAATGCGGTCTTAGCCTCTCTGGTCTCAACACTCTGTCTGATTTTGGATTTTTTTTTTTTTTTTTCCAAAATCAGACTTGACACCAGAGAGGCTGAATACCGCACTGAGTCAATGCGGTCTTAGCCTCTCTGGTGTCAACACTCTGTCTGATTTTGGATTTTTTTTTTTTTTTTCCAAAATCAGACTTGACACCAGAGAGGCTGAATACCGCACTGAGTCAATGCGGTCTTAGCCTCTCTGGTCTCAACACTCTGTCTGATTTTGGATTTTTTTTTTTTTTTTTCCAAAATCAGACTTGACACCAGAGAGGCTGAATACCGCACTGAGTCAATGCGGTCTTAGCCTCTCTGGTCTCAACACTCTGTCTGATTTTGGATTTTTTTTTTTTTTTTTTCAAAATCAGACTTGACACCAGAGAGGCTGAATACCGCACTGAGTCAATGCGGCCTTAGCCTCTCTGGTGTCAACACTCTGTCTGATTTTGGATTTTTTTTTTTTTTTTCCAAAATCAGACTTGACACCAGAGAGGCTGAATACCGCACTGAGTCAATGCGGTCTTAGCCTCTCTGGTCTCAACAGTCTGTCTGATTTTGGATTTTTTTTTTTTTTTTCCAAAATCAGACTTGACACCAGAGAGGCTGAATACCGCACTGAGTCAATGCGGTCTTAGCCTCTCTGGTGTCAACACTCTGTCTGATTTT
Source organism: Poromitra crassiceps (assembly GCF_964638095.1). NCBI lineage: Eukaryota > Metazoa > Chordata > Actinopteri > Beryciformes > Melamphaidae > Poromitra > Poromitra crassiceps. Next base: position 40,949 of record NW_028151295.1, read on the forward strand.
GGATTTTTTTTTTTTTTTTCAAAATCAGACTTGA
>NW_028151294.1:0-17500 GCF_964638095.1 Poromitra crassiceps
AGAAACTGACTCGGGGGTCTCACTTTCGGTCACAGCAGAGATGGAGGACTCAGCCTCGAGCTCCATTACCGTAAGCACTTCCTGGGTCATCACCATGCTAGCAGAATCATCAGCAGCAGTATTATTGTCCACCACCGTCTCCTCTGTCAGGTCTGTGAAGCCGTCTGTAACTGGGGGTGGAGGGGTGGGTGAGTCAAAGTCAGAATCTGACTCGGGGGTCTCAGCTTCAGTCGCAGCAGGGATGGAGGCCTCAACATCAAGCTGTTTGGGGTCTTTCGGGATCTCGATCTCAACATCATATGGCTCCTCCTCAACAGTTTCTTCAGGGGTATCCTGGACAACCACTGTGTCAGTGATGATCGCTTCCTCTGGAGCATTCTCTTCCTCTACCTCTTCAACAGGCTCCTCCACCAAAGGGACTGTTTGGGGGTCCTCCTCCACATGTTCCCCAGGGACTACCTCTTCAATTACCTCAGCAGGCTCCAAATCTAGCTTCAGCACATCTCCTGTTGTCACATATGGGACCAACTCTTCCACAGGCTCCTCGATTATAGCCTCTTCCACTTCTTCATCTGTTTCCACTACAGAAACAGGCTCTTCAGGCTCTGCAGGTGGTGGAGCAGCAATCTCCTCAACTGCTTCCTGCACTGCTTCCTCTACTGGGGCACTGGGGGCTGGGGTCACCAGCTCCACTGCTGGTTCAATAAGCTGCTGAGCCATTGGCATCTGTTTGGGGATCTCTGGAACAACTGGAGCAGCAACAGGGACTGAGCGAGTTGGTAGCTTGGCCTTCTCAACTGGGACAGGGCATCTCGCAGCTCTGTCCTCAGGTGGGAGATAGGAGGTTCGGAAACCTCTCCTCTGGCCATCCTCAGGCCCACGTTCCTCTCCTCTGCGGAAACCCTGGCCTCTCCTGAAGAACGTCTGGGTCTGAGCCCCAGGCTCCCCAGCCGGGCCCTGAGGCTGGTAGGAGCCTCTGAAATTCACGGGACGCCTGTCAGCTTGGGCCTCCTCTTCTCCGGGTCTCCTGTGACGGTAACCCTGGCGGTCCATCATGGCCGCCTGGCTCTCTCCTCGACCCCTGCCGGGCTTCGGGACGTAGGACGTGGGGCCTTCCACAGTCTGGACCCGGGCGGCCCGGCGCATAACGTCGAGCGTGGCCGTGGGACGACGCACGCGCTGCAGGGAGGCGGGCATGATCTCCGGGGGGAGGCGCAGGTAGTCGCGCAGGTACACGATGCCCTCGTTGTTGAGGTAATAATATCCGTGTTTCCAAGCAAACGTCTCCCTGACGAAGCCCTTGGACAAGAGAGACGCCATGGCACGGATCACCTTCAGGTTCGTAATCCCCTTGAGCTCAGGGTGCATGCACTGTGGACGCGTGTCCTTCTTGGCCACCATGACGCCGTCCCGGAAGAGGAGCTCATAGATGGCCCTCAGGTCCGCTAGGGGCATCACCATTCCAGCCACCATTTTGACGTCTTTAGTGTTCCTTTAGCTCTTGATCAACATATGAAAACAAAATAGCAAAGTTGTCACTCTCTGATAATTATACAACAGGCTTGAATTATGACCAAGTTTTTTCCCTTTTCTAGCTACTATTGCATTGCTCAAATCAATCGCATGCAGTAACATCACACAAACACCTGTGAAAAATGTTAGGAAACCTTTTGCTTTATGACTCAATTTTAGTTGGTAAACTAAGAAGGTATTCCTCTTAGCAAAATGTCTGAGTCAGCATGGTAGTAAGAGCGATGCCCAAAACCCCTCCTACCTTTCTCAGTCTGTGGTCGAAGAGCAGAAGCAGCGCCGGACGAGAGGCGAGAGGGAAGAGAGGGGGAGAAGCCGAGGGGGCGTGTGCACAGGCGATGCAAAGAAAGCAAAAGGAACGACAAGGAGCCAACCACGAGGAGAGGCGAGCAGCAGAGGTAGAGGAGTGACACACCTCCTCGGCAGCACAGCACCAGTTCGTACACCGTGTGCCTGCAGGGGGACACCCCCCCCCCCCCCCCCATTATTGACACACCCCTCCTTTAGGCAGCCCGCAAGCAGAACGTGAAGGAATCCAACACATGAACAAACCGCTCATAACGTATATAAGCTATAGTGGCATGGGGTAATTTAGGCAAGTATACATTCATTCGCCCCTCAGCTCAGATTAGCTGAGACTTGCCGACATATTTAGATGTCTCTTTTGCAATAACCCAATCTCCTGTAAGTAACAGGATATATAGGGATTGTGGGTGGCACTTAAAAACAAAATGTACATTCTGTTCCCAATCGTTTCGGAGGGAACCTTGAGTTGTCTAGGAATGGGGTTAAACTGTCACTGTCTACGTGGAGAAAGAATGCAACACGCAACTTAGTTCCAAATGAGTGGTTGACACATTTTTTTGAACATGCTTTTCACATGTATGCTTGTATGAGCACATGTGTGTGTGAGGAACAGTATGTCCCTCTCACAACTATAAGGAGGCTGAACTCCTATTGGACCGTGCATCATTCTGCATAACCCCACACTTTGCAGTACATTAGCTTTGGAGACATTTTTATGGAAACTATTATTAAATATAGTTTGTCTGCCACTTTGATTAGGAGCCGTTATGAATCACAAGTTGCGAACTTATTTGACAAATGAATGCAAGAGCTCGATAGTACAACTTTGCTGTTAGGTCATAATTGCAACAAAATCTGGTGAGATCAAGACATTGTACTTCACTGCTTTCTTAGTGCTTAGTCAGCAACTTTGTCCGTGCCAAGATGGCCTGTCAACTTCAATATGCTATGTGGCTGTTGCACGTCACATAATATGCTGCACATGTACAGTACAAGAAGTAACTGCTGGAGAGGGTTCGATTTGTCTGTTAAAATGCTGTGAAAAGAGCCTCAACAGTTAACAGATGCTGGGCAGAACTAGAGATATGATTACTGGAGAGGAAATTAGAAGGAAACCCACGCACATGATATCACTATGTGGCAGTAACATTTTTCACTAGAATATAATGGAAAACCATAAAACCCCTCCCTATTAGATTTGCACAAAAGCAAATACGCCTTAAACCCTGTATTCTTTTTTGTGTGTGTTTTTTTGTGAACGTGATAACCGTGCAAGATGCAGTGACCAAACTTTCCAGGTGTGTAGTTCACATTAAAATGAAGGCAGAGTTCGAAGATGGGTGTGGTCTGAGCAAGGGAGGCCGGCAGTAGAGCCCCACCCACTTTACGCCCCTGGCCCACATTCTAAGTCACAGGCTGGTGTGATCCTGTCTCCAGGTTTATTAGGCCCAGTCCACACTCGTTATGGAACAACTTCCCACCCTCTTTGACCTTTGACCTTTAGATAACAATCCAGCGCCACTACAGCTGGGCCGGGCCGGCCAGGTGGAGGATGGCATGTGCTGATTGTAAAAGAAATTCATCAACACATAACTGTGGATCTCTACCAAGATCCTAGTGCTTCATTTAGGGTTGGTGATTGGTTTGGCCCAATTGTGAGTCTCCCTCATGATATCTAGAAGCAGATATAACATCTAGATTGAGTAGTCCATAATAATAGAAGAAGCAATTGAGCAGATTGTCATATTGTGGCCAGTTTTGGGGGTAACTCATTACAGAAGTAACATATTACATGTAATATATTACTTTTAGCAGTAACTCGGTAATATAACTTATTACCGAATGGATTTCAGTAATTAGTAACCAGTTAATTTGTCAAGTAACACAAGTTACACTTTTTTTCGTTTTTTAATCAAAGCAAATATTTAAATAAAGATACAATAATTTCCTAATCAAATTGTGTGTTTTTATGCAAATAACCACTATAGATGACAACAACAAAGGAAAAGTATAACATTTATAATTTTAAACGGTTTACACTGACTAAAATTATTTTTCGGGGTGGTTCCGGGGCGGCTACTGTATGTTATTCTGCTACTGCAGGTATCTTGGTGAAAGTAATGCATAAGTAGTGTAATAAGTAACGAGTTAAAGTAACTTATTACTTTAAAATGAAAGTAACTAGTAATATGTAGTATATTACATTTTGAAAGTAACTTGGCCAACACTGGATATAACACCTACCCGAATTACGTTTGAGTACTCCATAAGAATAGAAGAAGCAATTTAGCAGATTGGCATATTGTGACACATAGCTTTTGTCTTTAGCCCTAAAGTCTCTACTCCAAAACAGTCTGAGTTGTAGCCTGAGAAGAGTCAGCTCAGATAACCTGACAGCAGCTCCAATATGGCCGCCAGAGCGTGTTACTACCGGTACACCACTGGGCATCCATTCATGTTCACTGTTGCTCCGGAAAGCGATACCACGCATGTTGAGACTCATCAGCTGGCCATTACTGAGAGGTCAACACATGACGATGACATGATTTATTGCCATGTCACAGCAGTGATAGCATAATGCAACAGAGCTGAAATACACTGACCCACACCAGGAATAGAGGCGGTAAAAGGTCACATGGAAACACCGAAGTATGAAAACCTTTCATGTCGCTATTGAGGAAAAGGTCACTGGTTAGCATTAGGCTATTTATATAGGATAGGCCCAGTTCATTCATGATGAACTGTGTTTAGTGTTGATCCACTGAGGTATTTCATGTGAAGCTCTAGTTTTGCACAATTCGGTGAGACAAATTCAAGTTTTGTTCCAAAATGAGACATCTACCATCAACAAAGTGTGCTTTCTAACTGACTGCATGTCACTTAATTTATGGGTTACTATTGTAGACTGGACTCTATCCACCTTATTTTTGAATGCCCCACTGTAAAAAAAATAATTGTGAGTAGAAGGTCCGGTTTAACGTGACATATTGTTGCAGCTTGCCATTTCCTTTGTTATACTCGGCTGCAGACCCGAATTATAAACCGGAAGCTGGACTCCGTTATAAAAGTTATGAGTATAGGCACGTTATAAACAACTAACCAACACTGGGGGTCCGTATGGAAACAGTGTTACTCAAAATGGTTAAAACTAAAAGTTAAATCAATTTGGTCATTCAGTGACTTTTTACTGCCATGTAAAGTAACTATTATGCTAGCCGCTAGCATTAGCCACAGTAGCCGACTACCCACAATGCATTACGTTATCCCAGCACCCGAACGACACGGCTATAGAGCAGAATGGCTCTGCTGTAAAATCCTTATAGACGTTTTTTTTGGTCAAGTTAAAACAGTCTATTACACCGGAAGCGGAAGAAGCACCCATCAGGCATCATGGCAGCTAGAAATAAGGTGGATACAGTAACTTCGGGTATTTTGTTTTTTCTCCAATGGGCATGGAACTCTTTGGATATCAACTCAAAACTACAGCACTTACTCCTTGTAGAGTCGCCTAGGAAAAAGATCATCATGACAGAGGAAGTACAGTACTCTGTCTGGTACTGAGTGGTCTGTAGTCCAAACACAGTCTAATAATACCTGACAGTGTGACTGAGATAATCCAGACATGACATGCTGCTTCTGAACACCACTGAGAAGCTTGTTCACACTATTAGTTTGAAGACAGATGGGAAAGGTGCTGGCTTTGCAGAATTCTCAGTACGCTACATGTCCAACATACAGGCTAATAACACACTGTAACTCACCATCAACTCATGATCAATCACATGGAAACTGTTACCAGCTTAGGTGTAGATGTGTAACACTGTAACACACAAACTGTAACAGTTACAGTAATAATGTGCCTGTGCTCTAACAATTTATGTTGCATAACTTTGCCCCTTGGGACTGCAGTCTGAAGAAAAAAAAAAATCCCTTGATATTCTACATAGACGTTTAATAGAGATTCCCCTATAGTGCTCAGTACCTGAAAGTGCTGACAAGGTAGTACTGTAACATGTCAGCAGCTGTATGTTCAGCGAGGGAGGGAGGGAGGGAGGGAGGGAGGGAGGGAGGGAGAGACAGAGAGAGAGCGATCATATCATCTCTGATTAATGACCTGTCACAATACTCCACCCATTCCTCCAACTTCTTCCTTACCTACTGACTCATAACGGTTTGCTATAGGGACAAGATGCTAGGATTTATGTACGAACAGGCTGAGTACAGGAGGTACGGTAACTACAGGCTAACTACAGGAGGTATACGGTATACAACAGACCTGGTATAATGACATGCTTATCCCTTTTGTGATTTCTCATAATATGATATACCGACTGTAGCTACCAGCAGCACCCAGGACACTGGGTACAGAGTCTCTACACAACAACATGATTTGTTGCTGTTGTATTTGATGTAGATTCGCAAACCTTTTTTTGGCTTCAGTACACCCTTCTCCCTGATTTATGAATCCAAGTACCCCCTTTACGACAACTACAACATTTTGCTTAGAAAACTGCAAGAGAAAAAACTATAGGATATGATGCAATGATTGAAAGATGATAACCCACCTTTTGAAGAATATAACATTACAAAATAAGAAATTGAGTCAAAGAGTTGCAACTATTGCCTCCTGAGCAGATTTATTTTAACGTTTCATTTATTTTCACGATTCTTACTTTTTCTATTTCCCCCTTTCTATCAAGTACCCCCTGTAGTACCTCCATGTACCCCAGGTTGGGAACCACTGTTGTAGTGAAACACCCTGAGTCACACTAAGAGGCCATTTACACCTGGTACTAACATGTGTTTTCTGTGATCAGATTGCAATCAGATAGTGCTTGACCACTTGAAAGTACAGGTGTAAACACCCCCAAGACACATTAAATATGGAATGCGATCTGATCGGCCAAACCACCTCCGGAGGTGGTCAGGGATGCATTGTGACCACATTGAACACAAGTGTAAATGCAATGTGTCCTCTCAATCTAAATACAGCAACTGGATGCGGATTGAGAGGACACCCGTTTTGAATGGTCAGATTGCAATCTGATCACCCAAAATGCATGTTAAGTTAAGTGTAAATGGCCTCTAACTTCACCAGAAAAGGCAGAATCAGGGCACACAGGTCTGTCTTAATCTAAGGAGAACAGACAAGCTGTAGTGTCCCAGTTCCAGCAGTCTGGCTTCCAGAGGGCCCACTCTGTCTGTCTGCGACCCATATCAGTGCGGGCCTGAGGCCAGGCCTTCACTGAGGCACAGCAAAGAGCCTGTAAGGAACGAGCCAGCCATCTGGAACACATACAGTGAGATTTCACAACAGCTTCCTGAAGGCTCATGTGCACGTTCATTAGGTTTCACTACAAAATCAGATCGGAAGAAAGTGATAGCTGCTTTTATAAAAATGTCTGACAGCATAAAATTAAAACAATTATTGTAATAGAGAGACAAAGTCGATGTCACTTCCTGCTTTAGCATGCGCACCAAGAGATTTCATCTGCCATTTATTTTCCCATAGACATTTCGCAAAATGTTTATAGAAATAGTTTTATTTAGTCAAACCAAACGATTCAGGTATATTTAGAAACAGGAGAGACCATAGAGTATTTCACTCAGACCAAAACGTAAAAAGAAATATATATACAGTATATTTATATAAAAAAAAATCTGTAATTCAAAATAAAATCTATAAAATCTATAATTTTTAAGTTTTGCTCTGAGTGAAATGTTCTACTGTATGGTCTCTCCTGATTCTAAATATATCTGAATCACTTGGTTTCACCAAGTAAAACTATTTTTTATAAGCATTTTATGAAATGTCTATGGGAAAATAAATGGGGGATGAAATGTCTTGGTCGTATGCTGAAGCAGGAAGTGATGTCGACTTTCTGCTTCTTCTTTTGAATCAGATGATGCAGAACTAAAAACACATGTTACATGTTAAGTGTGAAATGTTGCTATTGTTGGTCGTTTGACCGCTGTTGCTTCATCTAGTCATCTTGGAGAGCACAAGTGACAAAGTTGACTCTGAGGTCAGTCGACGGGTCAACTTGACGTTCTTTATTCGGGACATGTCAGATTCAAAAAACAGATCAACTCTGTGCAACAACAGTGCCTAGTGAGAGAGCTGGAACACAACTGAATCCCTGTTTGTTAAAGCAGCTGGAGTGTGTCCTGAGGAGAGAGAGAGCATGACGAGAGCTGACAGATCAACAGGAAGCTCCTCTGACACGTAGCAGAGATGACACACAAACAACCAACCATCAACAGGCCTGAGAGGAAAACAGCCCTGCATACTAACAACACAGAAGAGGGAGGGACAGAGGCTCCGTCTGGCCTGTAAAAAAAAGTCACACGTCTAATATGCAAAATGTCAAAATGATGATATGAGTAGAAATGAACAGAAGAGCACTGTGCGGCTGGTGAGGGTAGGACCCAATATGTTGTCAAAATCACTCTTCGTCTGAAAGGTTAGGGACTCGTGTCACAGAGTTCTTGAATTACTTTTGGATGACTATAAAAACAAAAGCTAAAAGGTCAACCGCTGCTCTCCGTCCGTTCCCCCCTCAGCAGTCTCAGTCCACTTCCACACCTGGCCAACTAACTGTGCAGACCTGAATGGAAAAAAACCACCATACTGTAAAGTCGTTCTTCGCCCTCAGAAAGAAGACAATTGTCCCTGTGTTGAATTCTCTGTTACTCAGCCTCCTGTGAGACGGAGCCAGGCTGGAAAGCAACATGGAGCCCGGGATCAGCGCCCGCTGCCAACCGCCAACCTCTGGGGCTAAAAATACAAACAGCAGGCTTGGAAAATGTTTGTAAGGAATGGAGGAGGGTTGTGAAGTAAGTAAGGTGGTAGAATTGTGCCCTCCTCTGACAGTTACAGTGTTTCACTTGTTTCTTTTTTAGCCCTGTAACAAAAAGCATCTAGAATGGGGCAGGATACACACACCACTCTACACTACAGTGCCCTCTGCAGACTACTGATGGGAAAGTGAGAGAGCCTCAGACAGCAACATAACATCACACCTGGCACATAGAGGCCATTTACATTTACACCTGGCGTTTTATGTGATCAGATTGCAATCGGATAGCGCGTGGCCACTTGAAAATCGGCCAAACCACTTCCCGGAGGTGGTCAGGGACATTGAACACAAGTGTTAATGCAATGCGTCCTCTCAATCCACATACAACAACAGTCACCGCTGTTTTTCTGCCGCTCTACTCTATGGAGCTTGCCTGCTCGGATCGCAATCGGATCTCAATGTGGGCAAATGTATAAATGTGTAAATGTAATCAGGTTAATGTGGTCAAGCACTATCCGATTGCAATCTGATCACAGAAAACGCATGTTAGTGCCAGGTGTAAATAAATGGCCTCATAGAGAAGTGGCAATAGATAATATTTCATAGGGAGAACATCTGGTATCATCGTTATTGTCTCAAGCAATCAGCATTCATTCAAATGATTTATTCATTGCAATCTTTTTACAATCTCTCCATAATTTTTGCCCTGTTTGTGTTTCAGCACCACTGAATCTTGAAAAAGTGATTATGAAACAGATTCCTCCTCCACGGGGGGGAGCTGTATTTCATAACGACTCACTAGGACTAACAGCTTGCAGATATTAGCACATCATTCTTAGCGTTTGTTTAATTAGACTCAGTTCTCAGTCTCTATCGGCGTCGCTCCAATTGTCTGGGAGCTGAGACTATTTATTGTTTCATAGACTTGGAGCAACACATGGGTGGGATCCTCCACACATGAAAATACTTGGAGAAAAGAAAAAAGAAATGATTTGAAAGGAATTTTAGTATCTTTTTCAGTCATTTTCCAACGTACCTAAAGTAGTAAACGACTGTAAACCCCACCCTTCTGGTGCAACGTAAAAAAACAAGACAAATAGTTTGTGCTCCTGGGCTAGACTCCAGCACAGATCATGCCAGTCCAACGATGTGCTGCCAGTTCCTCGGTATTTTAATAGCCTGTCATGAGATCTTCAATGTTTGAAATGAAAAGACAAACGATGAGTGAAGTTATCTGGAGAAATGAAGCATTGGAAAAATCACTGAACTCCTTCTCCAGCTAGCATAGAGGGCTAAAGGCTTGATATATGGCTGGCACACAGCAGGTACAGTTCTCAGATGAAGTTGACGAGAACAAATACTTTACAGTCCAAGAATTGAAGTGTTTTGACTCGTCAAGAACCTTCAGGACTGAGATGTTTGAGAGGTTGGTTATCTCCATGTGCTTTGTATTACCTGTTCTGTGGCTCTGAATCAAACAGAACAGCAGCAACAACACACATTCGTTTGGTTAAAACAAGGCGATCCCAGATGGAGATATAGTGAACCAGTCAAACATCCATGAGGTTCAGCTCACAGCTACAGCCTTGAATAGAACACGCTGCAGACACAATATACTGTAGACACCACAATGATATATATATATACATGCTATTGATTCCAGGGCCATCGGGGTATCGTAGTGTCAAGGTAAAAGCACTCTTCTACCACCGCGGAGATCTGGGTTCAATTCCTTCCTCAGGATGTTCCTACAGACACAATTGGCCGTGTTGTGCGGGTGGTGGAAGCAGGTGGGGGTATGAGTCCTGCTCGCTGCACTAGTGCCTCTTCTGGTCGGTCGGGGGTGCCTATTCGGGGGGAGGGGAACTGGGGGGGGGGGGGGGGGGGTAGCATGATCCTCCCACGCGAAAACCGAAGAGAAGATGCTCCAGTATAAAATAGTTATTGTCAACAAAAGGGGCATCGATAGCCAAACAGTTAGCGAGCCGACTTGTAATAATAAAAAAAAACGCCTGAGTGTTTGTGGAAATCTGGGTGGGAAAAGCTATGAATTGACGACGTGCTCTTGAGCACGGCACTCATAAAGTCATTAAAGGAGATTCTCAAAGATGGATGAAAATAAATTAAATTTGTAGATGTGTTTTTTGTTGTGGACCTCTTAAGCCTTGATGGGACCTATTTATTTATGTCGGTGGATGGGACACGTCCGACTAAAGCATGCCATGGTGGAAGAGGCAGAGGGGCTGGAGATCCACAACTCAAAGTTGACGTTGGCTCCTTTAGAAACAACCCGTTCAACTCTTCTGGCATAATAATGAAATGCTCCAAGCAATCCAATTCATCCTTTACAGCGAGCAACTTAAACCGCGTGGTTATCTTCCAAGTCGTTAAATCCAGCTTTGCATTTTGGCATTTGGAAAACCAGCAGTGGGGGGGAAAAACTGGAAGCGAATGTCGTTACATACATAATAGTGCATCACATATGAACACACCCCCACGTAAACGTGCACACACGCATGCACAGACACACACGCGCACGCACACGCGCATACACACACACAAAACAACACACACACACACACACACACACAACACACACACACACACACACACACACACACACACCCACACACACACACACACACAGTTAAAACCTATATTCCCTATGCCAACCTGCTTGGTAGAGCTGCAACAATTAAATGTGATCTTTAGTGTCCTTCAGTTAGTCCTTCATCATGACAGTAAAATGACTCTCTTTGGGTTGTGGACTGTTGGTCAGGACAAAAGAAGACATTTGAGGATGTCATCCTGGACTACGGGGAAAAAGTGATTGTCGATTTTGACCATTTTGTGACATTTTATAGACCAAACTAAAAAAGAAAAGAAAAAGAAAATAATTGACGGATTAATCGATAATGACAATAATCCGTTAGTTGCAGCCCTACTGCTTGTGATGGGTAAGCAGTGTTTGCATGGAAATAAGAGATGATTCATGTGGATACATTACGTACGCATCAAAAAGGCTATAACTTCCTCTTTCTTCTTCTCTGTTCCATCAGTTCTCTCTATTCTGGTGTCATTATTTGCATATCTGCCTCCCTCACATTGACTGAATGCGAGGATCTTTTGACAGATTCACAGGACATCTTCCTCCCCTGGCTGACACATTCTGATGATTCATTGGTATGTTCCTTGTCAAAGAATTTCCCTGAGGCGTCTGTGAAGCTGAGCAACTCTGAACAACGACGTCCGCGTTTAGGCGACAGGGCGACGCAGGGAGTGGGGAGCGCTTCAGCTGGGAGGTGCCAGGAAGCACCCGCCCTACTGAAGTGTCCTTGAGCAAGACACTGAATCTGAATGAGCTGCAGGGGCGCTGCTCTGTTAGAAGAGAATGCCACAAAAAACTGAATATACCGTAAAACTCAGAATAAATGCCGCTGAGTCACAAATAGACGCCGGGTCTGGCTATATAGGTTTTGGTAAATAAACGCACAGGTTACTATTTTAAGTTTTACGGTACCCAAAAAGTCCCTTTATTCTACATGCCATGTAGTATTAGTATGCAATAGTAGTAGAGAAGCTGTAGTAATAGTAATAATAGTAATATGTGTACAGTAAGGTGGATTATACAAATAATTTATCATTGACACATTGCCTGACCCTCAGGGTGGCAGAGCAGAGTGATACCTCAGGGGGGGCAGAGCAGAGTGATAACTCAGGGGGGCAGAGCAGAGTGATACCTCGAGCAGAGTGATACCTCAGGGGGGGGCAGAGCAGAGTGGTACCTCAGGGGGGCAGAGCAGAGTGGTACCTCAGGGGGCGGAGGCAGAGCAGAGTGATACCTCAGGGGGGGGCAGAGCAGAGTGATACCTCAGGGGGGCAGAGCAGAGTGATACCTCAGGGGGCGGAGGCAGAGCAGAGTGATACCTCAGGGGGGGGCAGAGCAGAGTGATACCTCAGGGGGGCAGAGCAGAGTGATACCTCAGGGGGGGGCAGAGCAGAGTGATACCTCAGGGGGGGCAGAGCAGAGTGATACCTCAGGGGGGAGCAGAGCAGAGTGATACCTCAGGGGGGGCAGAGCAGAGTGATACCTCAGGGGGGGGCAGAGCAGAGTGATACCTCAGGGGGGCAGAGCAGAGTGGTACCTCAGGGGGGCAGAGCAGAGTCATACCTCAGGGGGGGGCAGAGCAGAGTGATACCTCAGGGGGGGGCAGAGCAGAGTGATACCTCCGGGGGGGGCAGAGCAGAGTGATACCTCAGGGGGGCAGAGCAGAGTAATACCTCGGGGGGGGCAGAGCAGAGTGATACCTCAGGGGGGCAGAGCAGAGTGATACCTCAGGGGGGCAGAGCAGAGTAATACCTCAGGGGAGCAGAGCAGAGTGATACCTCAGGGGGGCAGAGCAGAGTCATACCTCAGGGGGGCAGAGCAGAGTGATACCTTAGGGGGGCAGAGCAGAGTCATACCTCAGGGGGGCAGAGCAGAGTCATACCTCAGGGGGGCAGAGCAGAGTCATACCTCAGGGGGGCAGAGCAGAGTCATACCTCAGGGGGGCAGAGCAGAGTCATACCTCAGGGGGGCAGAGCAGAGTCATACCTCAGGGGGGCAGAGCAGAGTGATACCTTAGGGGGGCAGAGCAGAGTCATACCTCAGGGGGGCAGAGCAGAGTGATACCTCAGGGGGGCAGAGCAGAGTGGCAGACCAGCTGCACCACAGCAAGACATAACACATTTGTACTGGACATGCTGCTCAGTGAAAAGGTGATGCAAGATGCGCCAAAATTCCACTGAAAGGTCCTCGAGCTAAAATGGCCGTCTGGGGAAGCAGCTAATGGATGGTTAAGTATAGATCTAATTATAAGAGCATTGCTATTAGTGGTATTAAGAGGAAACACACCATAGCAACAGAAGAAGAGGAAATCTGTGTGTGTGTGTGTGTGTGTGTGTGTGTGTGTGTGTGTGTGTGTGTGTGTGTGTGTGTGTGTGTGTGTGTGTGTGTGTGTGTGTGTGTGTGTGTGTGTGTGTGTGTGCGTGTGTGGCCACGGCAATGACTCGTCAAAACCCCACAGAGGGGTGTGGTCGGTCAGGAATGCCTTGTCTCCATGGAAACATGACACACACCGCAGAGATATGAGCAAAACACAGCACCCTGGCCAGAGCAGTGGTCAGTGGCGGTGCTGCTGGTTTGCTGTTGCTCCTGGTAACATACAAAACAGACAGTGTCTTCCTAGAAGTGAGTGCAGCTCAGCAGCTCATCATCACCACACAGCCGTGACGACGTGTTTCAGACGACAGAACGCAGAGTAAACGGTAAACTGCAGTGCCGGAATAGGATGCGGTCAGTACAGCCTATATCGTATCGGCATGGTATGGCATGACCCCCCCCCCCCATCCCTCCATGAAACTACCTCATCTGTAAAGGGGAGACTAGTGGGAACCCATACAACCCATTTTCATTCAGATATCCTGAGGTGAGAGAGGTCAAGGGACCCCTTTGAAAATAGTTTTTCCCTGGCCAAAATGTTGCCTATATTTGGAGCGTTATTTAGCCTCCTCCCCGACAACGTAGCATGACATGGTTGGTACCAATGGATGCCTTAGGTCCTCCACTTTCATATGATAACAGATACTTCACTCTGGCATTAAAACTAAGCCCACTACTCCCATTTGATTTGTGTCACTATGAAATTGGGAGATTATCAGGAGAAATGACCAATCGGGAGCACAGCAGGAGGAAGGGCTAAAAAAAAAGGAGACTCCTGTGAAAATCCGGAGTGTTGGCGGGTATATGAGCCACCTATCTGTGAAACCCAAACATGAACCTGCAGGGAAACATCAGCGGGACACATCTCCTCTGAGGTAGCAGAAGTGAAGGTACACATCTCCAGCAGAAGGTAGCAAAGTGAAATGTGACACGCACTAAAACATCACCGGGGTGAAGCTCCTCTTTAGAATACATCTCAGGAGTAAAGTGAGGAGGGATAACTGCACCTAGCAAGAGCCCAGGGGAGAAGAGCATGACAGCCGGGGAAGAAGAGACTGCAGCTGAAGGCATCATGAGATCAACCCCAGGGAGAGCAGTTGCCTCCATGTTGGATAGCACACATACCAGTACGGTAGTTAAAACCTGCCTGGGCTACCTTTTCTCCACAGAGGCTGCGGGGCCTCCAACGGGCAACTCCAGTGTCTCCCTTTCTTAAGAATCCAGGCATGGCTCCTTTAAAAACACACATTCCCAGTCTTTTGTACACCAGCTCACTTCATAAACCCCAACTGAATACGACTAGGAGGGGAAACTTGCTGTCACTGTGAGGATGTTACAGCAGGGACTTTAAGCTAATGGCTAATCTATCCACACTGTGTTGTTTTCGACTGGCGAATAGACAATTTGGCAAAGCCCTGGACGCCGCACGCAGAGTTACAGCGCTCTGTGCTTCCAGGAGAGGCTCTGTGGGCCACTTTGTTGGCGTTGACCCGTTGGGTCGTATATAACCGCGTGCCCTCCTCATAAACCCGCCATTGACAGTGTGAAAAGGGGGCGCTTTCAAAATGAACCCTTTCACCCAGTGCTCCGCCCCCTCTTTGCTGTCCCGCTCCTGTTCGCAACCCGGGTCCGCATTCCGCCCTCTGCTCGCTCGGCCCGCTCCCAGACTATCACACGGCTATGAGAGAGAAACAAATGCCGGACAGCCGCGACGATCCGTCTCTCAGCGCGGTGGAGGAGAGAGGCGAGGAGGAAGGGGGTTCCGCGGGGCGTGTTTTTTTTTTTTATATACGGTGGGGCGCCTCCCTGGCTGTTGTGCCTGTGGCGAGGCTTGGCGAAGAAACGGGCCCCCGCCACTTTTATAAGATGGTGCCAGGCGGGTGCTGGAAATGGCACAGAGACGACGGCTTTATAACTGACAATTACTGGCAAAAGTGAAATGTCAGTGGGAGGAAGAGAAAACAAATGTGTGTGAGAGAGAGAGAGAGAACGACGTGGACATGATGACATGATGTGTAGTCTGTAGAAAACCATGTGTAGTCTGTAGAAAACGATGTGTAGTCTGTAGAAAACCATGTGTAGTCTGTAGAAAAAGTGCTGGTTTTGAGGTTTGGGTAAAAGCTTTGGAACCCAGAGAGACTTGCAAAATGTATCTAGACGTGTCATCAACAAGAACTTACTGTAACGACAGTAGGAGACAAGATGTTCTGCTAGTCACAGCCATAGCAACACGTCAATGGACATCTCTGCAGGGCCCAGTTGCACACAGCACCTTAGGTTAGGATTTCCCTTAGAGTCAGAGTTAAGGTGTCCATAAAATAGAATCGGCTGCACAAAACAGCCTTAAATCTTGTGCTTATGTTTTCCTTAAAATGTTGAACCTTATGGAGAAGATTTAAGGGTGTTTTGTGCAGCTGATTCTATTTTATGGACACGCTTAACTCGGACTCTAAGGGAAATCTTAACCCAACTGGCCCCAGATCATAAGCTGCACCTCTGACCCTTGACCCGCCTGTGATGAGTGGAGTGCAACACAGGTTATTCTACCCTCTCAAACCAGATGGAGGAGAGAGAGAGAGAGAGAGACAGACAGACAGACAGAGAGAGTGTGTGTGTGTGTGTGTGTGTGTGTGTCTGTGTCTGTGTCTGTGTGTGTGTGTGTGTGTGTGTGTGTGTGTGTGTGTGTGTGTGTGTGTGTGTGTGTGAGAGAGAGAGAGAGAGTGTGTGTGTGTGTGTGTGTGTGTGTGTGTGTGTCTGTGTCTGTGTCTGTGTGTGTGTGTGTGTGTGTGTGTGTGTGTGTGTGTGTGCGTGCATGCGTGCGTGCGTGCGTGCGTGCGTGCGTGTGTGTGTGTGTGAGAGAGAGAGAGCGAGTGAGAGAGAGTAGCAGGTATTTGATTTATTACTTCTTGGCATGTCGCATGTACGTAGAACTTACAGGATGCCAAACACGATGACAAACAACCTACAACCTATTATGACATCAAACAGCACAGACTCACCAGCAGTCATTATGTCTGTTAGAAGAGAAGTTCAAACAAGACGGGGGACATTTCAGCGCCAGATCAACCACCACACAGAGCGTGTGACTGACTGACTCCAGAATGACTTGGAATCGCTACGAGGGCGTAGGAACAAAGAGCGACTCCAAAACAAGGCCAAAAATATGACATGTCAGTTTCTCACCCTTTCTGCGTAATCTGTCCTCCTCTACCTGCTCCTTTGATCACCTGGGAGCCACAGGTCAAAGGTCAAACCCACACAGACACAAGGCAGCAGCAGCCACTTACCTATAAAAGAGAGAAACAGAAGAAGAAAGAGAGCACACACAGTTAGAAGGAATTGTTCCAAGTAACATCACAAAAATAAAACATGAACAATACTCAGTAAAAGTGAATACGACATTTTATGGGAAGGAACTGTTTTGTTTTGATTTCTGTTCTTTTCTTTTAACACATTGAATGCCAGCCATGTTTTCATTCCTGTAGGTAAGTTGTGCCAGGGGTGTTTTTGACGATTCTGGCTCATTTTAGAAGAGCCGAGGATTCTTTTCTGTTAAGAATTCATGAACACCAATCATCTAAAAATAACTAATAGAATGTGTGCTTTCTCTGTCTAAAAGAGTTAGTTTGCAGAGTTAGTAGTTATGTAGATATTAGCCGTTGAGTACAGCATGGTTTCAGCGTCTGGAAATTTATTCAGAGATAAATGGCTTTTTGTGAAACAGTCACTTTAACCATTCATTTTTGGCATCAGTAAGACCGTCAGACATTCTAAACAATAGTTTTGAACAGTAATTTCCTCCATAACAACAGGAAACACCCCTCTCATTCAAACTCCTCCCTCCGTGTGTCTTCTCCTCCTTCCTCCTGGCTCTAACAGCGGG
>NW_028151294.1:22500-40905 GCF_964638095.1 Poromitra crassiceps
TCATTGGTGAACCACCACCACGGCGGTGGCCTGTCATCATGTTAACCATGTGGTCTTTTACATATTTGGTGGTTGCTTCAACTGTCGGTAAACAAGACTAGTAGCAAGTTAGTTAGTAGATAGATGGCCCAATCTGCTCACCTGGATATTGCAAACACACATAAAGGCATCATATTAAAGGCATCATATGCAGTGGAAGTGTCACTTTTGGTTATCTAGGGACAGTATGCACAGCCGATGACCCCAGATCACCTGCAGGCTGCAGGGGATATTGACTTGATTCTTTCAGTTGCTGCCTGTTCAGCACTTTGTATAGATACAGCTGAGCCAGCCTGAGTGAGCACCTGTTAGTAACTGCTGCTGTTACTGTGGAGAAGGTACATACAGCTGAGCCAGCCTGAGCACCTGTTACTCTAACTGATGCTGTTACTGTGGAGAAGGTACATACAGCTGAGCCAACCTGAGCACCTGTTAGTAACTGCTGCTGTTACTGTGGAGAAGGTACATACAGCTGAGCCAACCTGAGCACCTGTTAGTAACTGCTGCTGTTACTGTGGAGAAGGTACATACAGCTGAGCCAGCCTGAGCACCTGTTAGTAACTGCTGCTGTTACTGTGGAGAAGAGAATATGAACGGCTTCACTCAGGTTAGTTTCAGTCAGCTTCAGCATTAGCTACATTGAAGGACAAGTACCATGATCAAACACACACACACACACACACACACACACACACACACACACACACACACACACACACACACACACACACACACACACACACACACACACGCATGTATCCAGCTGCTTTCTGGCAGCTGGATACAATCTACTAAGCTGGGATAATTTCATTAAAATCACAAACGCCAGTCTTGTTTATAAGATTCTGCATGGCTTGGCCCCTCCCCCCCTTAGTGCTTTTGTTAAGCAAAAAACAATGGATGACAGACGCACCAGGTCTGTGGCAAGAGGCGACTGTTTAATTCCTTTGAGGAGGTCTGCCTTCGGACAGGCAGCCTTTTCAGTGAGAGCAGCTCACACATGGAACAGTCTCCCACTACAGGTTAGAGACTGTGACACTTACCGCTCCTTTAAAGTCAACTTCAAATCTTGGTTGAGAGACAATCAAGTGTGTGACCATACCGTGTAACATGACGTGTTTTGATTTATGTTTTTATGTATTATTCCTTATTGTATATGTATTTTATGTTATTGTATGTGATGTGGCACAGTATTGCTGTTCCGGTTTGAATGTACTTTTTGTTTTAGCAGTTTTTACCATCTTACTGCCCAGGGACTATGGTTGAAAATTAGCCAAGCTGGCTAAACTGGCGCATTTACAGAAATGTTTATTAATGTGCACTGTCCCTGTAATTTTAAACTCAATAAATGAAAAATGAAATAAATGAGTGTGATAAGCATCAAGAGGAAACTGGGAGGGTTACATTAAAATGTAATCCATTACAGTTACTAGTTACCTCATCACGCTTTTAATTCAGCTATGTTATAGATAAGAACATAAAGAAAGTGTGCAACTTATCTAATACTCAAGTTTACTTTCAGATGACTGTTCTATATGTGAGGTACACATATATGTATGAAGGGACTGATACACATAAGAGAAAGTGACCAATTACAAAGAGCAGGAAGTTGATTTCAGGTTTGCATACGAACACAATTTTCTTCTGTGCCGCGGAACAGCTGCCACTACCTGTAATCATAATACATTCTTTTTCAATATGTAATATAATATTTTTTCCATTAAAAAAAACTATCTAGAATATCTAACGCTGTTACAACTTAGTACTCCGTTACCACCCAACCCAGTGGGAAATATTCAACTTGCTGCGTTTCACTATCTAATGTTTCAGCTAACTCCACAGTGCACCTGCCAAGTGCTGGGGAGCGCCACGTCCTCCTGTAACGTTATAGCGCCCACAGGTCAAGTGTGCCGCCGCCCCCTGACCCCTGACCCCTGACCTGAACCCTCTATAACTCGATATCTGAGTTTTGGACTTGAGCTGCTTAACGGCACAGACATGTTCCTTCACCAGCAGGCAGCACATAACCTTCTGAAGCATCACACAGACATGTTCCTTCACCAGCAGGCAGCACATAACCTTCTGAAGCATCACCCACCACAACACTGTGCTGTTTGACTGAAAACACACTGATAAGGGCGAGACAGAAACCCTGGAGCGGCTGGGTTGTTAAACCACACAGAGCTGGAGGCAGATAACAGCTTATGGTGACAGAGGTGAAGATTAGAAGATTAGATCAGTGTTAACGCACAGAGAGAAAGAAAATGGGAAAGAGAGAGATCAAAATTTGATTCCGGCTGAGACCACCTCTATGAAACACCGTGCTGTATTCCCTGCCTACCAACACGAGGGTCTCAGGTTCGAGGAGCCCCCGTGTCACCTCCGGCTTGGCCGGGCATCCATACAGGCACAATCGGCCATGTCTGCGGGTGGGAAGCCGGATTAGGGGGTATGTTTTCCTGGTCGCTGCACTAGTGCCTCCTCTGGTCGGGGGGAGGAGGGGAACCGGGGGGCACGTCCTGCCGGTGAAACTCTGAAAAAAACTTGATCCGAAAAAAGAAAGAAAAGAAAGACTGTGCTGTTTTCCCCCATCAGCAACACATCGGCGAGGCCAAGCCTCAGCAGCGTCACTGGCTGTTAGAAAACATACAGCAGAGCAGACCACCAACAGGGTGGTCAAAGAGCTGATTTTGTCCCAAGTGCTTGAAAATAGCTGACAATAACGGACCATGGAAGCGATGGTCTTGTGGTGAGGACATGCTTACAAATGAACTCAGCCTGACGGAGTGAGCAGCGGCAGCCAGTGTCAAACATATTAAGTAACTCTATTGGGGTGCGTTCAATGAAGCAAGGGAGCTTTTGTCTCCCCAACACTGGGCAAAACATTTCTCGGCCCATCCAAGTGCGTAGGACTCCTTCAGATCCCTCTCCAGGATCTTTTCAGTGCCTCTGCTCTTCCAAAGCGTTACCAGGCCAAAATACCTCAGACAGCCTCAGCCTCAGCCCACAACACAGGAGAGCTTTTAAAACTGTGCCAGTTCCACCAGCCTGGCTGGGTCTCGCCTCTCCTGCGAATGGAGAGTTCTGTCTGTAAATGTCAGTCAGTTTTAAGGCTGGAATAAATCCTTTTTCTCAGCGAAGATGGAGATGGAGAACGTTGATATGAGGATGGGTTTAATAGTATCACTCTCTGTGGCACGAAATACCAGCCAAAACACAATACGTGCAGCCAGGCTGAGGGAGACACACTGGAAGAGAGGAGCAGCCCTGGTGTTTGAATACAGATGATTTGAGTCAGACTGGGACACGACTTGACCCAGAACATCCAGAAAGCTGGATGGATGCCAGCTGAGAAATTGTATTAGACTCCAAATTTCAGCTGGAAATAGATAATGATATTCAGGCCATTGCTTTGCAAATTGAGCAATTTTAATCTGTGATGTCCGACTGAGCAAATCTACTAGTACTGCCTGCTCCACATGTACTGGCCGTCGTCACAGCAACGACAAGTCATACAAAGTTACACCGGAGCTGCTCTGCCTCAAAATCAGTGGGCAACGACATGAACATTCAAGAATATGAGAGTGAGTATTCAGCCTACTGATTCCACCATATATGTTTGCATTTTCAATTGTGTTACATTGAGGTTCAGTAGTGAGGCATTTGGAAGCGCGGGAGGAGGGAAGAGTAAACCTCGTCGATGTAAACAGCAAATGTCAGCAGACAGACGACCACGCTGCGACCTGACAAACAGCAGCAGAAGAAGAACCGATAAGACAACAGAAAGGCGTGCTTCCTAGTACAGTTTCTAACCAGCAGGCTGTCTGATTGGCTGTGATCCTCTCCGACGGTCCCGTCCCGTCTCTGACAGAGGGGCGGGGCTATACACTCTGCACGGTACTGCAGCTCCCGGGCCGGCGCAGACGCATTCAGCCTGCCGCATGCAGCAGCAGCAGCAGCAGCAGCCTCTCACAGCATCTCACTTGACCACTGACACACACGCTCTGAAAACACAGCATCTCAGCACAATCAACCCCCCCCCCCCCGACCCCTGAACCCTGACCCCCTGGCCAATCCCCTGTGGTCACGCCTGACACAAAACACCAACAATAGCTTTTCATTCCCTTTAGCCACCAAAACAAGCAGAGAACGAGGGAGAGCAGAGGATTACAATTCCTCCGTTTAACCCCAACAGCTCTGAATTTTTTTTTAAACTAAACTTTTTCATCCGCACGATGAGGTGCACCGCGCCGCCGGGGGTTCTGGGAAAACAAGGCGGTCCTGAAAGCATTGCGGCGGTAGGTAGGTAGGAAAGCGAGGAGATGAAGCAAAGCAGGAGAGAGGAGAGGAGAGCGGTACCTTTGAGGGAGGTGATCTCGTGCTGGATGGACCTGGCGGTGTCCATTGCTCTCGCTTAGTCTGCTGAGCCCTGAGGCTGACACGCTGCAAGGTCAGCTCAGCCCTGAGGCTGCAGGATGACAGCTTCTCTCCGCTAACCGCTAACGGGAAGCTGCTTCTCTTCTTCCCTTCTCTCTCTCTCTCCCTCTCTCTCTCTGCTGTGCTGTGCTGCGGCTGCTACAGTACAGGAGCTGGCAGCTTAGTGTTTTTGTTCTCTCTCTCTCTCTCTCTCTCTCTTCTCTCTCTCTCTCTCTCTTCTCTCTCTCTCTCTTCTCTCTCTCTCTCTCTCTCTCTCTTCTCTCTCTCTCTCTCTTCTCTCTCGCACACAACCCCGGTCAGCAGAGAGAATTGTGCGAGAAGCACACCTCCCTTCTCTTTGCCCCGCCACCCTCCTCCTCCTCCTCCACCCTCCTCCACCCCTCCCTGATGTTGTCCCATCTCCCATCTCCTCTCGGCGTTTCACAAAAGGGAGGCGCCTTAACCAATAAAGCCAGTCAGTCTGTGCCATCACATCACATCCAGCAAGTGCGTGTCGTGAGTTGGCTTCAGCCGGCCAGTGCAGATAGTGTGACGGGATGACAGATCACTGGCAATTAAGTAGAAATAGAGACAGTCCGCATGTCTGGGAACGCCCACAAAATGTTAAACGGCTGGTGCGCGAGTGGGGTAAAAAACCGCCGATATATCTCATGGGCTGACTCACCAAAAGACGGTGCTGCGGCTCTAAACTACAGGTCTGGGGGTTCTAGAGCAGAGAAAAGAATAGAAGAAGGAGAACACAAGACGTCTGCTCAGATGTGCGTTTACTGCGGTGGTTAAATCCCCGATCGTGTCTGCCTGGGCTGGGCTATCAGCTAAATTCTAACTTTGCTGAATGGATAGAATGGTTTTTTTTACCCCACCTTGACCACGCCCCCAGCATCTATTGTGGGCGTTCCTACAGCCTGTATGGGCGTTCCCAGACATGGGGACTGTCTCTATACTCTGAAAGAATATCACTCTAGTAGAAGCCATTTTCATCTCGATGCATATTATTAACCTCAAGTGTATTTTAACAAGAGTTGGTCCGATTGCTTCCTCTTAAAGCTCTCACGAGAAATGAATCTTTTTAAAACCGTTTTAATCAAAATAAGAAGTAATTCCAGTGTAAATGTAAATTTAGATGGCAGGTATTGCTTATGGAATATGGAAAGTGAAAGTGGATGAAAATATAAAGTACATGCTCCTCAGTAAATTTGCTAAATTAATCCACAACCCTGGACCAATGTGCATCATTGCTGGTTGGTTGGTTTGCTCTGCCCGTGTTGTTTGTCCCCGCTCAGTGACTCAGCACTATCTACTGAGCCCCTCCATCTTTCATGCAGGTGATGCTGCAGAGAGCCGAACACCTTGTTGGGGATTTGGATGATGACACAGCACTTTAGTTTTTAGAAGAACGAAACTTTGCAATCTAAACCAAATTAAACTCAAGTAGAGACCTTTTCCTAACATCAAAACATCCATTATAATTAAAGCTTATCAGACTAAACCACAAAGTGGACAGCAGTACAGAGCAGCGCCCCCTTCCCCATTAATTAAGACACTGCAGATTCACTCAAGAGTCATTTCGCAAAATGTCTGTTGTCGGATATAGACACTTCTGGGTATTGAAGTTCATAAATTTTTTCAAACAGTGGTAGGTCCAGGTAGTGCAGCGATAGATTCCCTGCCTACAACACGCAGGTTCGAGCCCCCGTGTTGCCTCTGCCTTGGTCGGGCATCCGTACAGGCACAATTGCCCATGCCTGCATGTGGAAAGCCAGATTAAGGGCTAATGTACACCGCCTCCGGAACAGATGTGGTACGGCTGCGAACAACAGACCCACACTCATGTCATCTGTCAGACGGATGCGGGATCTGGCAAAAATAGAACATAGAAAATATAACTTTTTCTATCTAATATCTATCTATTAACATGGGCGAGAGTCGATCCTGCAGTTTTACCAGATCCGCAACGCAGCCGTAACACATCTGATGTACATTATGCCTATAAGGGTATGTGTCCTGGCGCCTGTTTCGGGGAGGAGGGGAACTGGGGGGGGAATAGCGTGATCCTCCCACGTGCTACGTCCTGCCGGTGAAACTTCTCGCTGTCAGCTGAAAAGAAGCGGCTGGCGACTGCACATGTATTGGAGGAAGCATGTGCTAGTCTACAACTCTCTCCAGACCAGCGGAGGGGGGTGGAGCAATGACCACTAACATGGAAAGTTGCCTAGAGCAGTAGTACCTATAGTAATACGAAGTACCCCATGTCACTACATCAGTCTTAATGGTGTGTACTTTGCATAGAGTGACTTATCAGCCCAGTCTGGACGATGACATGTCAAGGTTATGTTGTCTTTGACTCGGCAGTCTCCTCAAGGCTCCAGTGATAGGCTAACACCTGGTGTCACTGTCAGCAGTACTGACAACACTGTACCCTCATACTGACAACACTGTACCCTCATACTGACAACACTGTACCCTCATACTGACCAACACTGTACCCTCATACTGACAACACTACCCTCATACTGACCAACACTGTACCCTCATACTGACAACACTACCCTCATACTGACAACACTGTACCCTCATACTGACAACACTGTACCCTCATACTGACAACACTGTACCCTCATACTGACAACACTACCCTCATACTGACAACACTGTACCCTCATACTGACAACACTGTACCCTCATACTGACAACACTGTACCCTCATACTGACATCACTGTACCCTCATACTGACTGACAACACTGTACCGTTAAGACCGCGAACCGCGTTAACGCGGTTCGCGGTCTTAAAGGGATACGCACACAAATGAGGGATATAAATCAAATGCTGCATCAGGTATCAATGGGTTAAAAGATCACCCTTTGTTTATTCCAACAACACAACTTCACTTCTTAGTTGTCACAGCCAACAAAACGTAATCACCCCCTAGGGCGTATGGGAAACATAGTCAACCAAACTACTAACAGTAGCGTGAATGTATTGTAAACACATAAGCACATGGGTCAGATCACTGTGAATTATCCGCAGTGTTAAATTATTTTAATTAATTAAATATAAATTAATGCATAATAATCGTGAAACGATGATTTTTCCTGAGACTATAATCGTACTATCAAAATCTATAATAATCATTGCATCCCTATCCTATTGGGAACAAGGTCAGAGTTAAACTACTCTTACAAAAAAATACTGATGGAAATAAACGTGACTACACAACATGCCTCAAATCTGAAACAATCATATATTCATTGATTCATATATTCATGGGTTGCCACCCGGCCGGGTTCCTCCCTCGTCTCACCAGGTCTACGACCTGTGCAGCGCACAGGTCGTAGACCTGGTGAGACGAGGGAGGAACCCGGCCGGGTGGCAACCCACAGAGCCCGGTCCCTCTACGTACCAGAGCCCTCTCCCTCCCCCGGTCCCGGCAGAGTAGTTCCGGAGCAGCGTATTGAGTGGCCCTGACCGCATGACCACCTTCGACCCTCCCTAGAGGGCTGACCGTGGGTAGCTACTGGGACGTAAGTTGGGGCTTGGCCAGCCCCGGCTGGGTCACCTGGGCGAGGGTGTATGATGTTGCGAGACCCGAAACATCCTATGACCCCAGGGTACATCACTGAGGATACGTCCCAGTTATGCATCCATGCGATGTTTTTCTTTCTTTATTAGTTAGCCTGGCCTAGCCAGTGACTCATAGGAATAGACTACGTGACAACCAGGAAAGACTGGTGACTACTGGAGAGTCAGTTGACAGCCGGAACAGGGACGGCACCCGGGTAGCAGTATGGGTTAGCTCCCCAGCCTGCGTCTTCCGTGAGGAAGAAGCCCAAAAACCCACGAGAGGCCTTTTAGGAGGGCCATTCAAGCCGCAAGTGGAGACTGCAGTACCACCAAGTACTGGTACTGCATGGTGTCCACTAAGATACCATCACCTCGGAATGAGATGTTTGGAGCGGGGGACTCTGGTGCAGCGCACAGGTCGTAGACCTGGTGAGACGAGGGAGGAACCCGGCCGGGTGGCAACCCACAGAGCCCGGTCCCTCTACGTACCAGAGCCCTCTCCCTCCCCCGGTCCCGGCAGAGTAGTTCCGGAGCAGCGTATTGAGTGGCCCTGACCGCATGACCACCTTCGACCCTCCCTAGAGGGCTGACCGTGGGTAGCTACTGGGACGTAAGTTGGGGCTTGGCCAGCCCCGGCTGGGTCACCTGGGCGAGGGTGTATGATGTTGCGAGACCCGAAACATCCTATGACCCCAGGGTACATCACTGAGGATACGTCCCAGTTATGCATCCATGCGATGTTTTTCTTTCTTCATTAGCAGATTAGACCGGCAGATTCTGCATGAGACCCATTGGCATACACACACATCAGGTGAGATCACATACACACACATCAGGTGAGATCACATACACACACATCAGGTGAGACATACACACACATCAGGTGAGATCACATACACACACATCAGGTGAGATCACATACACACAGATCAGGGGAGATCTCATACACACACATCAGGTGAGATCACATACACACACATCAGGTGAGATCACTCTTATTTGGCAACAATATATATGAATGCAGGGTTACATTTAGTGAGGACTAAAACATGTGATCATCAGACTGGGAGCAAATAGCATTAGCAAATAATAATACTGCTAATCTCTAAAGAATTTAGATAGACACGGTCTGCTTCTGAAGATTTACCTGATACAATCTGAACAGTCTCAATTAGGGGTGTGCCACCTTAGGCACCTCACGATTCGATTCGATTACGATTAAGGGTGCTACGATTCGATTAAAAAACGATTACGATTAATCACGATTACGATTTCGATGCATCTTTTCCCCATACAGGATTTCTTTGTCAGTATCTTTTTCCCCATACAGGATTTCTTTGTCAGTATCCATTAATTAAAGGAAACAAACAAATTTACCTCCATTATCTTTTATTTAGATCAATCAGACCAAACACAATACATCCAAAACATTTTACATTTCCCACAACAAAAAGCTGCTCTTTACAGGTGAGATTATTTGAAATAAAGTGCCTTTAGAAACTTCTTTTATTTTAACCAAAATTCTCTGCTGTTTTCACAGATTTAGGATTAATATAAAAAACAAATAGCTTATTCTGCTGTTTTCACAGATTTCTGTACTGGCAGGATTAATACAAAAATAGCTTATTCTGTATTCAGTAATAGAAAATAAAACTTTTAACCAAAATCCTCTGCTTTTTTCACAGATTTCAGTACTAGCATGTTTGTTTAATACAAAACAAATAGCTTATTCATAAATAATAAATAAAGACTTCCAAACAAAATCCTTTACAAATGACCAGTGAGCAGCATAGCATCATCCCACAACAAGCAAACGTTTTCCTATCCACAACCAAAAGCAGCTTTAAAACTAAATAAGTGGCGGATGAATAAAATAACAGAATTAACAGATTCACCCCTTCACCTCCCCTCTCCTTCACTGCCTCCTTCCTTCAGCCCTTCACCTCCTCTTTCACTGCCTACTTCCTTTAGCCCTTCACCACTTCACTTCCTCTCTCCTTCACTGCCTACTTCCTTTAGCCCTTCACCACTTCACTTCCTCTCTCCTTCACTACCTACTTCCTTTAGCCCTTCACCACTTCACTTCCTCTCTCCTTCACTGCCTACTTCCTTTAGCCCGTTAGGTGTCTTATCGCGATGCATCGAAGAAACGATTTTTCGGCACACCCCTACCCTGCATGCTTTCTTCAGTGATTCCAGTTTCCAGTACTTCGGTTTTGGTCTCGTTTTACAGTTAAGGAACTGCTTTCCGGGCGAAATACCGTTTTTTTTGCAAATAAACAAAAAAAAAATTTGGAAAAAAAAAAAAAAAAACAATTTTTTTGCAATTTTTTGCAAATCGATAATCGAACATTGTGAATCGATTATATCGATTATATCGTATAATCGATTAAATCGATTATACGATTAATCGGCACACCCCTAGTCTCAATGCAGTAACCCCCAAGAATATTATTACTCTTGATGGTTTGAAAATCGACATTGTTTTTACTGCATTCGTGGCGTTTTATATGAATATCTTGACTATCTTGAACTGGAGTTTGCTGGACAATACAGATCAGCCATGTCACAAATGATGCAACACAGAAGCTATTTGAGTCACCTGACCTGTCTGCTGTGCAGAATGAATGTAGTCGGTCCGTGTTTGTGCTGGTTATGTTTGGTTCTGTGTTTTGCATTGCTTCTGATGTTCTGTGATAAAGAGTACTAGAAGAAGTACTTACTACTTAGTAAGTATTACAACTAGTACTATTACTACTAAATGAAAATAAACGTTTCAGTATTGCCAATATGGCAATACTTTGCGATTATAGGCTACATGATTAGTTATAGCACGCTATAGGGACAGCTGGTCATGTGGACACATGCACTATGGCCTACAGTTATCACAGGTTCCAGTTACAGATTATTATGGGATGGATGGCCAAAGCCACTTTGTGTTCAGGACGCATCATCCTAATTAATTGTTCACTGGCCAGACGACTTAAAAGCAAAGCTTTTAAAAAGCATTCGCTATGAGTCAATAGGAATGAATAGGTTTTAACGGTTCTCGGTATCGGACGTCTGAAATGTTCGGCTGCTCCAAAGTGCATAGCTTTGACAGCTGCTTTCTATTATAATAGCTGAATAACTAAAATATTTCACATCGCCTGCAAACCAACTAAATGCTCCAAATTATGATCATAACATTTAGGAAATGTCCTGCAAAAAAAACAAAAAAAAAACAAGGCTCCCTTGTTTGCGTCAAATCAACACATGAAACACACGTCACGAAATGGAAGTGGTGGGAATAGCGTGATCCTCCCGCACATGCTACGTCCTACCGGTGAAGCTCCCCGCTGTCAGGTGAGCTTCTACTGCACATGTGTCGGAGGAAGGAAGGAAGGAAGGAAGGAAGCGTGGTGCTAGTCTCGGCTCTCCCCAGATCGGCAGAGGGTGGAGCAGCCACCGGGGCAGCCAATAGGGCGGCATGGGGATAAATTGGTCAAGTATAATTGGGGAGAAAATGAAAAAAAAGACCTGAAAAAAAAAAAGAAACACACGTCACACTTCTGGGTCTGACCATTATGAGGACAAGAGACAGTTGAGGACATTTGTCTCAAAATCCCTTCAACTACAGTGGTCACTGGAAAACAGTGACCACGAGCCCTTAAAGGGAAATTCAAATGAATGGCTATGACTCCACTATGTACTATATTCAAATTGAAGAGATGTTGTGGATTTTACAGAGCAAAAAAACAGACAAAGCCTAAAAACATAATCGTAAAATCCTCTGAGTGGTGACCCTTTTTTTGTTGTTGTTGGCACTTGACGAGGCCCACTTGGCCAGGCAGGCAGGCAGGCAGGCATGGTATTCTCTCCTCTCACAGAACCTTGCTGAATTCAACAGCATGTCTCTGACCTTACCCTCTTTCACACACTGATCCTTCATGCTGGATTCCTGTGCCAATGAGCCGGCCCAAGCGGGTCAAGTGTGAGGAAAGGGAAGCCAGGCTTATTGGACCGATGTAGAATATTTGTGCAACAAATCATCACACATGATCACACTCACATGTTTTTAGACACAGACGTGCTACATCCTACAAGACAAAACAAACAGCGAGGAAATGATTCAGAAAGAACCCTGATGGCTCCTTTTTCCCAGATCGATACACAATCAATGGAGGCTTGGCAAGCTGAAGGATGGCACAGATCATGTTTCAGCCAGCTACAGCTACAGCTACAGCAGCAGCGGAGAAGAAGATGAAGAAGAAGATATATAAAACGGATAAATGGGGGAGGGAGATGAGACTTTAATGGCATGCTGAGAGGAGAAAAGTGATGACGTTGGAGGAGAAGGGGAGGTTAACCCTACAAATAGTAACAGCTGAGCAGATGATCAGATGTTACAGTGTGGGAGACAGTGGGGTGCTTTTGGGGCAACCTACAACAAAATGAGAAACATGGTCAAAAATCTATTCAAGTATTTCCTGGAAATATAATGTTCCTATCTGATGAAAAAGCTGTAACACTCACTGCCCAAAACGTTGCGCTGTGTATCACTGCCTCTAGAGGACTGGAGGCTCTATCACACAACAACAACAACAAGGCAACAGTAAACGTCTGTCCCGAACCCCCCAACCACCTGTAACAAATATGTCACTTTGTTTTGACTTGTCATTTTAGCGCCCCCCCCCCTAGGGTCATTCAGTATAATGTTAAAAATGTCAGGATGAGAGCAATCATTTCCTCCAATCCAAGTTTCATCAAAATCGAATCAGTCTCAGATATCGCATGACGGACAGAGTAATCATCAAAGGAACAAACAAAATGAATAATTAAATAATCAAGTGCGGGTTTCTGAAATATTTTTGCATGACGCAAACTAAGAAACAATGTAGCGCAGCACCCTTTCATCCAATGAGTATGTTTTTGAAAAAGTTGGAAATGCAGTAGTGAGAAAATCTTTCAACCATGTTTGATTAAAATCCAATGTCTGATATATCATGTGACGAACAAATGAACAAGACCGATCCACAGCCCCTCACCCCTCCATTTTCAGCAGCAACCTAAAACTATACAGTAGCTGGGTCATTTACAGTGGGCTGTAGATCAACAATCCATCCAACATGCCAATTGAGGCACTAAAATATCAAAATTATCATACACCAAATCCAAATCATAAACTGAAGGCCATCAAGATCGACTCTTATGAATGACTTTAACTAAATATACATCAAAAGAAAAGGCCTAAGAAGAGCTAACTGTAACTGTGTGCACAACCAGGATGCTGCAAATCAGTCATGATGCGACTCAAACGCTCTAAAAGACAACCGATGCATAAATATGACTGTGGAACAAGCAAAGCGTTTTGATCACATGACCCCAGTCCCAAAAGCAAACCATTGCAGTCAGCCCAGTGCTTTGTGAGGGGGCAGCAGCGCGCCGTGCCAAGCCTGAGAGGCCAAACGTCTGGGCGAGCTGCAGAAGAAGAGCTGGAGTAGAGCAGAGGCCTGAGAGGCCAAACGTCTGGGCGTACTGCAGAAGAAGAGCTGGAGTAGAGCAGAGGCCTGAGAGGCCAAACGTCTGGGCGAGGTGCAGAAGAAGAGCTGGAGTAGAGCAGAGGCCTGAGAGGCCAAACATCTGGGCGTACTGCAGAAGAAGAGCTGGAGTAGAGCAGAGGCCTGAGAGACCAAACGTCTGGGCGAGGTGCAGAAGAAGAGCTGGAGTAGAGCAGAGGCCTGAGAGGCCAAACGTCTGGGCGTACTGCAGAAGAAGAGCTGGAGTAGAGCAGAGGCCTGAGAGGCCAAACGTCTGGTCGAGCTGCAGAAGAAGAGCTGGAGTAGAGCAGAGGCCTGAGAGGCCAAACGTCTGGGTGTACTGCAGAAGAAGAGCTGGAGTAGAGCAGAGGCCTGAGAGACCAAATGTCTGGGCGAGCTGCAGAAGAAGAGCTGGAGTAGAGCAGAGGCCTGAGAGACCAAACGTCTGGGCGAGCTGCAGAAGAAGAGCTGGAGTAGAGCAGAGGCCTGAGAGGCCAAACGTCTGGGCATGCTGCAGAAGAAGAGCTGGAGTAGAGCAGAGGCCTGAGAGGCCAAACGTCTGGTCGAGCTGCAGAAGAAGAGCTGGAGTAGAGCAGAGGCCTGAGAGGCCAAACGTCTGGGCGTGCTGCAGAAGAAGAGCTGGAGTAGAGCAGAGGCCTGAGAGGCCAAACGTCTGGGCGTACTGCAGAAGAAGAGCTGGAGTAGAGTAGAGGCCTGAGAGGCCAAACGTCTGGGCGAGCTGCAGAAGAAGAGCTGGAGTAGAGCAGAGGCCTGAGAGGCCAAACGTCTGGGCGCGCTGCAGAAGAAGAGCTGGAGTAGAGCAGAGGCCTGAGAGGCCAAACGTCTGGGCGAGCTGCAGAAGAAGAGCTGGAGTAGAGCAGAGGCCTGAGAGACACTGAGGAAACTGAG
This sequence comes from Poromitra crassiceps, assembly GCF_964638095.1. Lineage (NCBI taxonomy): Eukaryota > Metazoa > Chordata > Actinopteri > Beryciformes > Melamphaidae > Poromitra > Poromitra crassiceps. The sequence goes on from NW_028151294.1 coordinate 36,968, forward strand.
CTGCTGGTGATGACAGGCGGTCAACGTTACACACCAGCTGGCAGGACACACCTGAAACACCATCTTAACCAGGATATCAGACACTGACAGAAGTGAGGCTACAACACAGGTCTCCTGACTAGCTGTCCTCCTTATGCCTTTGCATTTGAAGGGCCCATACTCTACACTTCCCAGTGCTTGTGTCGTGTCATGTACCAAAAACCGTCCAAATCTATTTTTACACATTCATTTTCCAGCATCTTGCCGAGCCTTGCCAAGATCATGCTGTTTCTGTGCCTTTAAGGCTCATTCATATTAACGAACAAATATACCACACTACAGTACCACACTTCCTGATGAGATACATTTTTTCTGAAGTCAAGTATCGCTATTTGTAAAGGAGGAGTTTCAGTCCCTCGTACAAGATGTCACTGCATGCAGAGTAAAACACTTCTCCTGAGACGACTTGATGTTGCCGTTTCCACGCAGCTGTTCAGCAGTACGGTGTCAAAACTCAGTCTGAAACGCAGCCAGTTTCTCCTGTCTCTCTCTCTGCCCATCAGAGGTGGAAGATCTGACCCCCCCCCTATCGAGATGTGGCTCTTCCCACCATGGAGTTCAGCCAAGCCCCGACACGGCATTACAACGTCGGTGCCAGACTAGAGGAGCCTGGGTGGGGTGGGGTCGGGGGGGCCGTTCGGGGGAAATGTCCCGGGTGCCGTGCCTCGCGGCTCGCCTTCTAAACTTATTAACGTGATATCAAACTGAGTGCAGTTGTCGCATCCCACAAACAAACTACTGACAAACGACACTGGGAATCTTCAGTCAGCTACAGCAAGTGAACATATGATCGTGACGTGCAATGCCTCTTATATGACCCAAAACAGAGAGAAGGTGCACTAGCGCCTCCTCTGGTCGGTCGGGGGCGGCGCCTGGTCAGGGTGGAAGGGAACTGGTGGGAATTGCGTGATCCTGCTGGAGAAGCTCCCCGCTGTCAGGTGAAAAAAAGCGGCTGGCTACTGCGCATGTGTCGGAGGAAGCATGGCGCTAGTCTCGGCTCTCCCCAGATCGGCAGAGGGTGGAGCAGCGACCGCGGCAGCCAATAGGGCAGCATGGGGATAAATTGGCCAAGTATAATTGGGGAGAAAATGTGGGAAAATCAGGAAGAAAAGAAAGAAAAAGCACCCAGAAGGTACCATGCAAAAGAGTTAAATTACAGACTAACATGTGTTGCCCCTATCTGAATCCTATCTGAAGGAATCCTATCTGAGGCTCTGAGACAGAAGACAGAGGATTGAACACACATCCATCAGCAGGAGGAATCCTATCTGAATCCTATCTGAAGGAATCCTATCTGAGGCTCTTTGAGACAGAAGACAGAGGATTGAACACACATCCATCAGCAGGAGGAATCCTATCTGAATCCTATCTGAAGGAATCCTATCTGAGGCTCTTTGAGACAGAAGACAGAGGATTGAACACACATCCATCAGCAGGAGGAATCCTATCTGAATCCTATCTGAAGGAATCCTATCTGAGGCTCTTTGAGACAGAAGACAGAGGATTGAACACACATCCATCAGCAGGAGGAATCCTATCTGAATCCTATCTGAAGGAATCCTATCTGAGGCTCTGAGACAGAAGACAGAGGATTTAACACACATCCATCAGCAGGAGGAATCCTCAGAATGTGTCATGATGATGAAAAATGTCTTCTGAGGTCGGTTATCCATTATATCTGTGCGGCTTTGAAAAAGTGAGCTTCAGGCCGACTCTGCCTTTTGTGCAGCACTAATAAAGCTCCACTAGAGGCCGCCAGGAAGGTCATTTTATTGGCAAAAGGACAACAAATCTGTTGGTTGGAAAACTTGTTCCTCCAAAATGTCTACTTTTCTGGAGGAGGAGAGAAATGCAACCTAGTTTTTTTTTTTTACTTGACCACCAGGTATTTTTGTACTTTATCCATTCGGTTGAAGACTGAAATCATCAGAATTGAAGGAAACTGTTAACAAAATGTTAATAATATTCATGAAGTCATGAGCAAAAGAAGCATTTTGATTTGTTATTCTGTCATAAAAAAAGGCAGGACAAAATCAATGCAAATGTTGTGAATAAACGCTTGAATGAGCTCTGCAGAAAGCGAAGGTATCAAGCCAAACCCAGGACCTCTGCAGAGGATCGGACCATACCATCCAAACCCAGGACCCCTGCAGAGGATCGGACCATACCATCCAAACCCAGGACCCCTGCAGAGGATCGGACCATACCACCCAAACCCAGGACCCCTGCAGGGGATCGGACCATACCACCCAAACCCAGGACCCCTGCAGGGGATCGGACCATACCATCCAAACCCAGGACCCCTGCAGAGGATCGGACCATACCACCCAAACCCAGGACCCCTGCAGAGGATCGGACCATACCACCCAAACCCAGGACCCCTGCAGGGGATCGGACCATACCACCCAAACCCAGGACCCCTGCAGGGGATCGGACCATACCACCCAAACCCAGGACCCCTGCAGAGGATCGGGCCATACCACCCAAACCCAGGACCCCTGCAGAGGATCGGACCATACCACCCAACCCCAGGACCCCTGCAGCAAAATGCAACATGTGCCAGCCAGCTCGCTACTGACATTCCTGGCCTTAGCCGGGCTTAGCATGCCAGAAACAGGGTGTTAGCGCTATTGTTCCACGCCCCGCGCCCAGCGCCCGGCCAGGATGTCTTGGCTGCCCGACATGCAGGTCAGGCTGGGTGAGGAACAAAGAGACGATAAGCTACAGTCAAAAACAGAGATGTGGATTCTAGCGCGGGTCAACAGCTGTTCAACTAAAGAGATTTGTTCAGAAACTGAGACGTTTTGGAAAAGAGACACAAAACGATTCATTGCACAAAATTTAAACTAATATGGTACTAGATGATAAATTGATGATGCTTATTGAATGATGAGGTATTGATTAGGGTTGGGCATTGAGAACCGGTTCCAATAAGGAATCGAAAAAGAAATCTAATTTTTAATTTTGATCCTGCTTACTGATTCCTAAGCCAATTTTGCGCGCAGAACATACTTGTGTAAGTGTTAATTTAAATTTGTATCAAATGTATATAATCTGTTGATTGTAAACATCAAAAGTTCATAACCAACAAGCAATGTTATGATAATATGGATATGACTGAATATCACTTGTGTAATGGTCAAAAGAAATCTGTGAAATAAGCATGTGACCTGTTTTGACCCCGCCCCTCAAAGATTCCGAATTGAGATTCGATGAGCAGAATCAGAATCGTTAAAATCCAAACGATACCCAACCCTAGTAATGATTTCGTTTCCAGAATGGATACATGGATGTATAGACGGTTTTAACTTGACAACAAAAACATTCTAAATTGAACCCCCGCTCACTTCCTGTTTTAGTGTTTGCTATGGACATAAAAGAAAAAAAAACATTCAAGTGCAGGACTGACCATTCCGTGAAAACCGTCTATACAGCATTTTAGAATGACCTCTACTGCTACTACTTTTTTCTACAGTCCGCTATGGATGCCAACTGTTCTTAGAAATGATATTCACTCAATCAATCAATCAATCAATCAATCAATCAATCAATCAATCAACCAAACAACCATAACAAGAGTTATTTCAAGGAGCTATTTCAGTCTATTATAGTATCCACTAACAATGTTTTATTGCCAAACTGCACAGAGCGCTCAGGAGGGATAAGATAACAGTGTGTATTTAAACTGTATCCTGGAGACTGAAATCTCTCAGCAGCCACAGATTTCTCTGCTGAATCAATGACATCATCCTAGCAGGCAGATTAGAAATACATCCCTCATGATGTCACTGCCATGAGTCAATATCTGACCGGACGCACTGTGGACTTCATATACCACGGCTATCTCTGAACACTGTGGGAATGTCAACACTCCCAAATTACCACAAGTTAATTGTTAA
>NW_028151293.1:0-37500 GCF_964638095.1 Poromitra crassiceps
CGATGCGCGGCCCCTATATCCACTGGGAGGTCGGCTCAAATGGCTGCACATGATATCACGATAAAACTGTACCTACCTCCAACACAATGTTGTTATCCAACTCTACGGGGCCATGGTACTCGAAAATATTTCGTAGTTTCCAATACCGAGCCCTTATTCAAATGCCGGAGCAGATGCTCAAAATTGTAAACTGCAGTACACCATGAAACCACTGAGCACCGAACCGATACATGTGGAGCAGTTGAAACCTAAAATGACTCAGCCCAAGAAGGCTGTGTCTTAGCTAAAAACTTTGGCACTGGCATATGAATAAGGGCTCGGTATTGGAAACTACAGAATATTTTGGAGTACCATGGCCCTGTAGAGTTGTGTCGGAGGTAGGTACAGTTTTATTGTGATTTATAACGTGTATAGCCATTTGAGCCGACCTCCCAGTGGATATAGGGGCCGCGCATCCGAGACAAAGAAGGGAGAATGACTGATTGACTCTCGCGTTGGGGCTAGGCTAGCTATAAGCGCATGACTTGGCATGAGTTTGGTCACACACACCCAAAAAAGTGCACCCATGGTTTATTGAGCACACAAAATAAACTAGAGATGAGTGCCATCAAGGATCCCCAGGGGTCCTTAAGGGGTTCCAGGGGGTCCCAGCAAAAAGGGGAATCATTTATTTTTCATCCATATGTAACACAATGACAGGTTGGTTTTATGACTATTTTGGTCATGGGTTTCATACGCTTTCTGTAGGCTAATAAAACATCTAAAAGCAAACATCTTATCAGATGGGGGTCCACGGTCTAAGCCTAGGTGTCAGTTTAGGGTTCCTTAACGTGGAAAAAGTTTGAGAACCACTGCTAATGGATGTGAGTTTTTTCTGTTTTTGCTCACCGATTACAGAAAGATTACCTAACCTACAGAAAAACACTTATAGGATCTCAAGTCTTTTTAATAATTAGAGTTTCCACTAGACACTCTAGATCTTAATTGGGTATCTCACTACCCAATTCCTAATTAAACCACCCAGCCTTTTTCTCTCCTGGAATGGAAATGACAGCATTCAGCTATATTTCAGAGAGATGTGTGCTTTTTCTCTCAAAAGACCTACTAGGATATGTAGCCTACTAAGGCACTAGGATTTAATGTCAGCATAAAATTCTGTATTCTCGCTCTATAGCCTACTCATGATAGAGAGAAGATTGCTTGAGTTTGTTACCTCCACAGCTCCACTACATTCTTGACTTTGTCTCTCCTCACCTTGTATTTCTCAAGAAGACCTAGCCTAGGTAAACCCAGCCACCACGTGACCTGCTCTCTCAGTTCCCAGTCACATAGTGACTGAGAACAGGTCTGAGAGCAGGTCACGTGGGGGATGGGTTTACCCAGGCTAAAGAAGACCATCTTCATCCCACCCCAAACTCCCGCCCATCACTACGTAGAAATCCACAACAAGTGGCCAACCAATCAGAAGCAGGATCAGCCTAATGTGTAGAGAGGGGGGGCTGCAGAACAGAGAGACAAATGCTCAGGGGGAGAGAGTAGAGGACCACTTTGCGACCCAGAAGGGTTGTTGTTTTTCCCCATACTCTTTGTTTTCGCTTCTGTGGGTGTAAGTGATTCAACATAGTCCACCAACAGGCCGTGGGGACCGCGGCTCTGCCTTTTGGTGAGGATTCGGACCGGCCAGGAGTTTACTGCCCCGGGAGAAGACGCAGGAGGGAATAGTTGAGCTGCAGGCAGTTGTTGCGTCAACTCAGATCCACTGGAACGGAATGAGCCGCTGTCTAAACTTTTCTAAAAGTAACGTGAGCCAACTGGAGGGACTTTTTCTCTGCACCCGCATCGCGCGTATTTTATTTTTTACTTTCGTTTCCCACCTCAACATGTATGGATAACGATATTCACACTGGAAGCTGAAACTATCATGGATCAATGCTGACGGGCTTTCCAGTGGCGCGTTGGCTGCAGCCGATACCGAGCCGGGATTACAGCCCATGCCAGCCTGTTGAAGAGCCCACATAGGCCTATCACACACCGCCTGCAGTGGAATTGAAACGGACAGATCGTCACTATCCATGGAAGTAGTCTAGTTGACTTTACACATATGACACTGGTGTAAATTTGACCGTTTCCCCCCCGCAGCCATAACAATGGCAAGTTGTGGCGCATTGGCACAGAGCTTTCACAGATCCGTTTGGCCTCTCCTTGGTTGTGTACTGTTGTTTTGCGGCTATTTATCCGTGGCCTCTCCCTCCCATGGTCGGCGACTGATATGCTGGCAAGCCATAATGAACTGCCAAACCGAGGCGGAGTGCCATTACGCGTACGGACAATACATGCATGCATGTGGCCCTGTGTTGAACGGGGAGAGAAGGAAGTGCCCCAGCCACTGTATCTCCTCTCTGGTGCAGCTCAATCTGACCAAAAACGGCCCGGCTCTGGAGGACTGCAGCTGTGCCCAGGACCCGGTGTGTATGAGCACTAAACGGGCCATAGAGCCGTGCCTGCCCAAGACTAGCCACACTGGCTGCACAGAAGCCCGGCGCCAGTGTGAGAGAGACCAGCAATGTAGTTTTGCAATGCGCGATTATTTAATCCATTGCGGGAAGCTTTTCAGCGGGGCTACCTGCACAAACGCCTGCCGGAATGTGATCACAAACATGCGTAAAATACCCAAAGCTGAACTATTAGACACTTGCGTCTGTGATGGCACGGAAAGGGCCATCTGCGAGTTTGTCAAGAACAGTATGAAGACGTTGTGTTTCGACTCTCCCGTTCAGGTGGACGATGGAAGCGGGTCGGAGGACTATGAAGACGATGACGAGGATTTCCTTCAAGAACCGAAAGAGAAAGAGTTTGTGAGGCAAAGCAAAAGCAAAGGCACAGCCTCTGTCCTCTCTTCCCACTGTGTTTTGACCCTGCTGGCATCCATTTTGGCTCTATTGCCTCTCCTTTAATCCTGGGTTCATAATATGCCCCGGCTATTGTCCGGATAAAAGGCAATCTAAACTTTTGTCACTCATTGACCTTCTACCATTGTGAAAGGTTAGAGCTTCAAAGACTAAGGGAAAAGCTCTTTAGGCAAAGGCCTGCCTTGTTTGAATTAAGACTTTTAGGTGCTGATTCTGAAGGATATCATCACATTCACATCAGGATATTTTCTATGCAAAGGATTCCAGAAATAACTTTTTTTTTTTAATTATCTGCCTGTGGTACAGGCCCACTTATCAGAACACACCACTTCACGGCTCTCCAGATGCTTTGCTTATTTGATAAGCTAAATTAGATTGTCTACTTTCTCACAGTCAGACTCTGATAGTCATCGATAAGGTCGACATGATAGGACAGAGTTGGCTTGTTTTGGTAACAATGCAATGTTTAATCAGTATAAGCTGTGCACTGCCAATCTTTTCCTTTTCTTTTTAAGATATGAACTATTTTTATATGACAGGCTGTTGCCATTGGAGTCAGACGATCTGATTTGCAAGTATTTAATGCTGGAATCTTAGACGTGTAAATAAATTAGGTAAAGTGAAACAGTAATTTATTACATGCGACCCAGTTACATCCAAATGTTCAACATGTGAATAAAAAAAGTAAGAATTCCAGCTTTAAAGGGAAGTTATTTTGTGTGTATTCTCTTCAAAGTATGTACATTGTGTATATGTGTATAGCCTATAGATTTTTTTCAGAGAATCCTTTATGTGTTAGGCTATGAGATGATTTATTCACTGTAGCCAAGAGAACGGAATGTCTAAATCCACTGTATGACTGCCTTAATGATATACTTTTATAGAAGGCATAAAAGAGACTTGAAATTGCATTTTCTTGACTGTGAGTTATTTGTTGATTTTCCACATTAGCCTGCTTCCTAGAAAGCATTTTGTCTAAATATACAGTCGAAACAGGTTATAATGTGTATATTTTAGTGAGTAGGCTATATATTTTCACTAAGTTCATCATGCTCTTTATCTTTGTAAACAGGAACATTGGCTGAGGGAGTTCACTCTTATCAATGTTTTGTTATCACCAGATATTTCATGGTAAATAAAAAAGTGGCTAAGCCCATGAGGCAAACAACCACCAAAATATGTATTAACACAGTTCAGTTATATTGTCAGAAAAATATTGATGTGTTGATGTATAGCCATATGCATATGTGAGCCTTTACCTATAACATGTGAATTTGGTTCGGTTTACTGTATGCTAGCTTTCTTTGAGTTTAGGCCCTAAAATGTAGCCTATGTGAGCCTATAAGGCATGCAAACTCTAGGCTATTCCACAAATTTAAAAAGATGGAAGTGCGTGTTAGATGGATTGCCACATCAAATCTCGTTTCACCTCCACCATTACACGCAGCAAAGTTTAGGATAAAATAGCACGTCAATGCAAGCTGGTAAAACCTCCAGCAGCTCAGCTCCAATCCCTCTCTGTTGAATTTGGCTTTTTAAACGAAGCGCAGAGCACCCATGAACTTAAGGCTCATTTTAACTGCAAGTTAACTTCCTCAGTTGACCGATAGCCTAATGACCTGCTATGTCTTGATTTAGCTGGCTGTTGTCAAAAGCAACTGTCACCATAAATCACCAAACGACCCCCCCCCCCTCCATGCCCTCTTCTCTCACTGATTAATCGTGATACCTGTAATTAACCCTATTAGACACAGACATTTATTTCATTAGTTTGTGTTTATGGAATTGTGTTATTTATTATTTTGAATTTTAGTTGACATGTTTTATTGTTATTGATATTATTATTATTTAAATAGGCCTATTGCAAATGCTCAACACAATCCTCCCTCCCTCTCTTGACTGGCCTCAGGGGGGAGAGGGGGCAAATTTAAATCAATGATTGCTGCAAAATGTTTTATTAGAGAAGGGACAAGGGCCCTCCAGCTGAATGGATGGAGGAGAAGTCGAGTGGCATCTTTGTCATGGAAATGTTAAGCACATAATAGTTGGGTAGCACAATAGGGAGGCACTTCATTCTTTCAGGCTGGCTTGACACCTCTGGAGAGCCGAGCGGCGGGGAAGCATGTGGGAACGATCTGCTGCTGCTTGGGTTTCAAACCAACACTGGAAGAAAAAAGAAAGAAAGAAAAAAGACATGGCTTGGCAAGTGATTTTATCTTGTATGTCCAGGCTCTCTTCAGGTTATTTTAACCTTCCTGCACCGGAAGATGCCTACTGCAACATGCTTTTCTCTCCATGCTATTTTGCCTCTTCATGAAATAATTTACAGTTAAGAAGGCATACAATCTGAACTTCTTTTTAATAGTTCCCCTTGGCTTATTTCAAACAAATTCCATTACTCTGAAAAAAGTAACTTTTAATGAAACAGGCAGATATTTATCTGCCAGTGCAAGACAATTTTGGAAAAAAAAAAAAAAAATCTGGATTCAACATAAAAGAAAACTAAAATAAAAATAGGTCTAACCAACTTCAAATAACCAACTTGCCAAGCTGGTCTGTTTTTTTTTTTGCAGTGTTGGTATGCGGCCCTCCGCTCCGTGCATGAAGCTTTCTATCAGGAGAAGGCTATAACCCCCCTCCCCCTCCCCCTCCCTTTTCTTTCTTTTGCCATTTGTTCAGACAGTGTCAGAAAAGGCACAGCATGCGTTGATTAGGCCATAATAATGCAGGGTGTGTGAATGGATGAATGAGGTGCAAAAATTCTCACTATAGCATGCTTATCATAAAACATCACAGAAACGGTGAACAATGATTGTTTGAGTAGGCTTTGATAATTTAGTTTTGGAAAAAGCTGTTTTTAGACTAATAGTCATCCTTAAAATGAATGTTTGAAGGAAAGGATATAATCAATTTTGTTATAATTAAGTTAACAAATAATTATTTTTTTGTTAATAAATAAAAATTAAGTGAATGGCAGCAGGCAGTTATTTAAAGGTAAAGTCCTTGGGAATGCAAAACAAATCCTTAAAACAATCATTATAATTTAACACTAAAACAAATGAGACACACACACACACATGCACACATACACACACACACACACACACACACACACACACACACACATTTGAAATATTTATGTCCACATACAAGTATGCAAAAGGACATAGACACCATTAATGCAATCAGATATTGCGAGTCAGGCAAATACATAAGTGCCTAATTGGCAACCACATGAATGCATAGGATGTTAACAAACAGGATGACGACATGAACACACACGCACACACGCACACACACACACACACACGCACACACACACACACACACACACACACACACACGCACACACACAAAGGGGGTGGGGGTTGTGGGTGTAATTTACAAACTGTGGCTGTTTGTGTTCCAGGTCTTTGAGCGTGTGTAAGGTATCTCTGCCATCACCTTGCTTCAGTGAGCTCAGTTCACTTCCAACCTCTGATTGTTACAAACGCCTCACACTTCAGCTCATGCAATGACAGGACCGGATGTACAAACATGTGCTGCTCTCTCAATTACCAATTTCCTAGATGGAGGACACTTCACTACTTATAATGAGATCTCATAAACGTGTTTCAAAAATTCAGACATACAATTAATATTCTCCTCAAATGTCTGCTCCCTTCCTTCCTTCCTTTGCTCCCTTTTATCCATCAATTCAGTCTTTGTCATGAGGTAGGTAAAAGACAGACTGTGTGATGTGACTCGATCAGTCTGTCAGTTGTTGTGAGGTAAAAGACAGACTGTGCGATGTGACTCACAGTCAGTCAGGTAAAAGACAGAATGTGTGGTGTGACTCAGTCTGTCAGTTGTCATGAGGTAAAAGACAGAATGTGTGGTGTGACTCAGTCTGTCAGTTGTCATGAGGTAAAAGACAGAATGTGTGGTGTGACTCAGTCTGTCAGTTGTCATGAGGTAAAATACAGAATGTGTGGTGTGACTCAGTCTGTCAGTTGTCATGAGGTAAAAGACAGAATGTGTGGTGTGACTCAGTCTGTCAGTTGTCATGAGGTAAAATACAGAATGTGTGGTGTGACTCAGTCTGTCAGTTGTCATGAGGTAAAATACAGAATGTGTGGTGTGACTCAGTCTGTCAGTTGTCATGAGGTAAAATACAGAATGTGTGGTGTGACTCAGTCTGTCAGTTGTCATGAGGTAAAAGACAGAATGTGTGGTGTGACTCAGTCTGTCAGTTGTCATGAGGTAAAAGACAGTGTGGTGTGACTTACAGTACATACAGTACAGTCAGTCAGTTGTTGTGAGGTAAAATACAGAATGTGTGGTGTGACTCAGTCTGTCAGTTGTCATGAGGTAAAAGACAGAATGTGTGGTGTGACTCAGTCTGTCAGTTGTCATGAGGTAAAAGACAGTGTGGTGTGACTTACAGTACATACAGTACATACAGTACAGTCAGTCAGTTGTTGTGAGGTAAAAGACAGACTGTGCGGTGTGACTCAGTCTGTCAGTTGTCATGAGGTAAAAGACAAACTGTGTGGTGTGATTCAGTCTGTCAGTTGTCATGAGGTAAAAGACTGTGGACTGTGTGGTGTGCTTCAGTCTGTCAGTTGTCATGAGGTAAAAGACACTGTGGTGTGACTTACATACAGTCAGTCAGTTGTCGTGAGGTAAAAGACAGACTGTGCAATGTGATTCAGTTTCAGTTGCATGAGGTAAAAGACAGACTGCGGTGTGACTCAGTCTGTCAGTTGTCATGAGGTAAAATACAGACTGCGATGTGATTCAGTCTCAGTTGTCATGAGGTAAAAGACAGACTGTGCGGTGTGACTCACATACAGGCAGTCAGTTGTTGTGAGGTAAAATAAAGTCTGTGCCGTGTGACTCAGTCTGTCAGTTGTTGTGAGGTAAAAGACAGACTGTGCGGTGTAACTCACATACAGTCAGTCAGTTTTCATGAGGTAAAAGACAGACTGTGCTGTGTGACTAAGTCTGTCAGTTGTCGTGAGGTAAAAGACAGACTGTGCGGTGTCGGTGTGATTCAGTCTGGGAGTTGTCGTGAGGTAAAAGACAGACTGTGCGTGTGATTCAGTCTGTCAGTTGTAGTGAGGTAAAATACAGACTGTGTGGTATGACTCACTCTGTCAGTTGTCATGAGGTAAAAGACAGACTGTGCGGTGTGACTCACATAGAGCTTGGTCAGACTATAATGGCTTTACTTCTACATTATTCTTAGGGATAGTCAACATGGAATATTCGCCCCCAGCCCCACTTTCCTTGCCAGTGTTTTCAATTATGTCCTGGCTTGAAGTGGAATGTGTTTTTTCTCTCTCATGCAGACGTATGGAAAATATATGGAGCCTCTCGGTAGGAGCACATCTTCCTAAAACAACTCTTCAAACAAAATGCAAAAACGATAAAATCTTTCAGTGTTTCAGTGTGTTCTCTATATTTACCCGTGATAATACTGGTTCTGACTTGTAGAACACATTAAAGCTGGGTCTATAGTTTGAAGCTATATGCTGTTGTATCTGAAGTATAGCCTACAATTTTGCTGTATTGTACAAATGCCTGACAGTTTCCTATTGTACATTATGTGAAAATACATATTAGAGTTTAATTTCTGTTTCACATGTTGCTAAAACCTAATTCTAGTATTCTCCCTGCTTTGTGTGGGATTATGACAGGTTGGGGCCTCGAAGCGAGTTTCTTTACTCCTGAAGTGCGGTGTCCATATTTCTCCCAGGCATTTGTTTTGGTCTTGGCTCCATGAGTGCTAATGCAGAAAGTGATGTAGAAAGGGTTGGACAGTTGGAATGGCTCAGGCGGAGGAGGAGGCACTGAGATGGAAAGTTCATTTGAAAGGATTTGGAAATAATCCCCTAAAGTTACCACAGGGTGTTTGATGGAATGGGCTCCACCTCGACTCCCCTCTGCGCTCATAGGCACACATTTGTTAAAAGGTGGATGGCCTTAAGAAAAATTGCGTTGTGAATTGTTTCTTTTCCTGTGATTTTTCTTCCTCATTTGGAACATGTTTCTGGCATTGTAAAGCACTGATCTGACAGATTTCAGTTCCTCGAGCCGATGCTCTCCTTCTCACCTTGCTTGGGGATCTCTCTCTGAATTGGAGCCATTAGAAGGAGATGCCAGTGACACGGCCAAGCAAAGATCATTGATTTTGCATCTCCCTCATTAGCTGCTTGGCCGATGCCAGAAGACTTTCTGGAAAGCCGTGTTGTTTTTCTCCCTTCTATTGAAGCTGCCACTTTGATTTCATCATGCAAGACCTGTGCTGAGTTCACAACCCTTTGAAATGAGAAAAAGGGCTGTAATCCAGTTACCCAAGCTGCAGCCCACCTCCTCGGGTCCTGAGAGAAAACCAGGACTAATCCAACTGTCACCGCCAGAACACTTTGCTACCTGACTGTTTGTGGCAGCCATTTACATTCTCCGTTTCCAATGTTATTGTATTCCCGCTATAAAGGGGGGCACAAAGAGTTGCACATGTTCGTTGTGTTGCACTTACATCCCTGATTACATTATAGGGTACAGCAGGGATGATGTATTTTTGTAGGCCAACTCAGCTAGCCATGCTAGTTCCGGTTCCTTCGTCTAAAAGGTAATGGTATTTTTGTATGGGGATTTTGGAAATGCATGAAATAAGGTCTGTGGTTTAACAAAAGTTTATGAAACAGCGAACTTCGTGTTCGTGTTGAAGCGTTTTCTGAAAATCATATAAAAAAACAACGCATTTAGCCTACGCTTAGAAAATCATAAAAGTGGTCCTCATTTGTGAAGATGATCTTGCTGAACACAAAGTTCGCTGTTTCATACACTTTTGTTAACCACATACCTTATTTCAAGCATTTAACTAAAATCCCCATAGAAAAATTGATTGGTTTTTAGATGAAGATACCGGAAGTGCTCTTCCGGACTCAATCCTGCAGTACTCTATTGGCGATATGTTGGGCAAATCCACAATAACTTGCAAAATAAGCATAGGTAACAAGAGGATGGACTGGAGCATTGTTTTGAAACAAGAAAGCTGCAAACAAAAGGGTTACAAATTAGGAAAGTGTAAATTTTTTCTCAGCCATTTATTTATTTGTACTCCTATATTGTCTTTCTGCAGCAATGAGGGTGTTTATGAACACATTAAAATAGAAAGAAAGGAAAAAGTTGATTCTTCTGCAGAGCATTTCAGTGCTTCACATCTTGAATCCATTGATGTCCATGCATGCAGCTATCTCCTGACTAGACATACTGTCAGCAGTGTAAAATAACTGCTAATACATCCAATCTAAAATGTCTCCTGCATGGTCCACAGCACACACAGGCAACAGCAATAGCCTCTCTTATTATTCAGCCCCATTCCCTAACTAGTGTAGTAATGAGCATGTGGTGAGTGGAACATGAGTCTACGGCTTGAGGAGGGAAGGTCCAATGAGGTGGAGGTTGGCTGGCTTGTTTTCATACATGCAAGGCAACAACACACAGGCCAATGAGGTGTGTGTGTGTGTGTGTGTGTGTGTGTGTGTGTGTGTGTGTGTGTGTGTGTGTGTGTGTGTGTGTGTGTGTGTGTGTGTGTGTGTGTGTGTGTGTGTGTGTGTGTGTGTGTGTGTGTGTGTGTGTGTGTGTGTGTGTGTGTGTGTGTGTGTGTGGAGTGGAGTGGAGTGGAGTGGAGTGGAGTGGAGTGGAGTGAAGGGGGTGGGGGGGTCTTGCCCTCTCCCAAAGCGGTGGCCATGTAATCCAGATGACAGCCAGTGTAAAGAGTTGAGGATGAATCCACTGCAGCAGGCCCAGCATGCAGCCTCTATAGCAGTGGTACTCAACCTTTTCCCTACTCAGGAGACACATTGACCGAGAAAAAAAATCTTTGCAAGAGCCACAATCCAAAAAGGTCCCTTTCCTCCCATTATTCTTAGATGTTTATTTATTTATTTATTTATTTTAAGTAGGACTTAAAAGAGCCACAACTACCCATAAAGGAATCGCATGTGGCTCTAGAGCCTCGGGTTGAGTATCACTGCTCTATAGCATCAACAGAATGTGGTGATGAATCCACTGCAGCAGGCCCAGCATGCAGCCTCTATAGCAGGGATACTCAACTTGCTTTGCCCGGGGGCCACTTTCGTGAAATGATAGAAGGCCAGGGGCCAGGTAATAAACAATCAATATACATTTTTCTTTGGCGGATTGTAGCGGACACTTAGGCCATGTTCACATTACAGGCAAATCCGATTTGCTGATAAAGTCATTAATCATCATTATCTTGATTGGTTTCCCAAATCTGATTTGGGAGTGTGTCCGCACTGCCACAAATCTGATTCTCAAGTCGGATCTGTGTGGCCAGACCTAAACAGCCTATCTGCATGGGTTGCTATGGTAACGATGTGGGCGTCAGTAAATACGTACGTTGGTGATGTGGTTTTCCTGCGCAGAAGCATTTGATGACGAGTTGCGAGTGACGTTCAAATCAGATTTGGTGGATCTGCACGTCCGCACTCAAGTCACATCAGTCGAAAGCAGATTGGAAACTACCTCCCTATGTGGTTTGGGACAAGTGACACAAATCAGACTTGGAGCGTCCAGACTCATAAAACCAATCTGGATAAAGTCATTAATAGGTCACTAAAGTTCACAAACCAGATTTGGCCTCCTAGTCTGAACATGGCCTTATTCAGCAGGTATCTTGCATGTTGCGTTCAGGTGCACTGTAATTTTTTTTTTTTTTTTTTTTTTTTTTGCAATTGCATCGCGGGTCACACAGGGGGCGCCCGCGGGTGGTGATGAATCCACTGCAGCAGGCCCAGCATCAACAGAATGTGGTGTTGTTTGAAACTCCGGCTTCAAATAAGAGAACATTACAATTTGCATGATCCCCTGGGGACATTTCAAGAGCTTGTTTCAGCAGAAAAGCTGTAATAGGATAAGCTACTGCAAGCAAAAATGGAATATATGATGAGGGTATAAAACAATGTAATACAATTACAATCAAGTCAAAAACATATGAAGTCAAGATGTATTATTGTAATGGGGGAAACATGAATTGTAGTGTTATGAGGGTGTGGCGACAGTAAAGGTGATAAAAGTTATAAAAACTAAAATAAATTAGAAAGAAAGCAGTAGCATATTATGCATATACTCAGTTCTCAGAAAAAGGAAAAAAAAATTGAGGAAGAATCGCAAAGACTGCAAAAGCCACAGGCGGCAGTGCTGTCGGCTATTGAGTAATATTCATTAGCAACCCATAAGTCCAGTTATAAACATGCATTAGCGTTTCACAGAAGATGGAAGAGTTATACTTTCAGTGCAGCACACAAATCCTTTTCCTTGAACAAAGGAGGGAATTATTTTGACACCAGAAGTTGCTTATAACATCAGATTATTCCCCACAGAAGTAGCCTATATCTGAAACAATATATGAAGTGCACTGACTAATCCTAAAATTAAATGTGGAATAGCAAAAGAGTTGATAGACAGACAGACAGACAGACAGACAGACAGACAGACAGACAGACAGACAGACAGACATAGATAGATAGATAGATAGATAGATAGATAGATAGATAGATAGATAGATAGATAGATACATACATACATACATACATACATACATACATACATACATACATACAAACATACAGTACATACATACATAGATAGATAAATAGATAGGTAGATAGGTAAATAGAGATATAGATAGATAGATACATAGATAGATAGATAGATAGATAGATAGATAGATAGATAGATAGATAGATAGATAGATAGATAGATATATAGATAATGGTTTTATAATTCTGACAGAGTATGGTTTGTAAAGTTTGAGAGTTTTGAAAGCCAGAAGTCTCAGCACTTGGCAAAGTGCTTGAGTCATTATTGTTATTGATCAACAACACTATCACTCCCCTGCAGATATATTAAGGTCATTTTGTGCAATGGGGGCTGTAAAAATGGCACTTATTGCCCTTTTAGCCAAGTGCTTAACACACTCTTTATCAGCCCAGTTGGACTTACTGCACCCACCAGCAGCCAGTCAGTAATGGCCGGAGGGTGCAGCTGCTTTGCGGGCTCCGGGGGACATTCAAAGCATGTTCGCACATCACTGGAGCTGGAGTGTTTGCCTCTCACTTTGACCACAGTAGAAACAAACGCACCCGCAAATAAACACAACACGACCACAGCACAAACGCACCCGCAAATAAACAAAACACGACCACAGCACAAACAAACGCACACGCATATGCACAAAGCATGTGGCCGGGGCCATGAGCCATGGGCGCAGGCCAAAAGATGCTGCACACTGACTGTCCTCAGAGCTGGCTGTCTTGTAACACTGGAGTTGGAGGTCTGTGTGTGTGTGTGTGTGTGTGTGTGTGTGTGTGTGTGTGTGTGTGTGTGTGTGTGTGTGTGTGTGTGTGTGTGTGTGTGTGTGTGTGTGTGTGTGTGTGTGTGTGTGTGTGTGTGTGTGTGTGTGTGTGTGTGTGTGTGTGTGTGTGGGCCAGAGATCGCACTTAAGTACACACAGTTGACTTGAAACTCGGATTTGGGACTTGTGAAATGTTCTTTTTTTGGTGCATTAAGATTAAGTAAATGTCTACTACTAATAATGTCAACTAATCAATGCTGATTATAAAGGAGTGAGGATATAATACAGTACATACGTTGAATTCCTTCGTTTTAGCAATGCAAATGTTCTAAGCAGATCAGATGGAATCCAGCAGATGATAGAATGCTCATCGATAAGAGACCTACCCCTCGAAGACCTGAGACTTCACTTGACTTGGTCTTGCAAAAAATTACTTGTCAGCATTTCTGGTGTGTGCCTATAGCGCTCAACAGTCATGTGACACCTCGGTTCCGGAAGTGTATTTCGCCGTTCATATTCTGCAATGAGATTTTGATTGTTGATTGTTAGCCATAATGGCTAACCACTATAGACTTACCATAGCTAATTGTGAAATGATGGTATGTTCCTGTAGCCACAAATCTGTATGATATCATCCTTGTTTTTTTGTTTTTTTTATACACACCCACAATTCTAAAGTGTAATTGAGGGCTTAGATTGGTGGAGCTCGCTGCATGATCGTCTGTGATTGGTGGAGCATGCTGGGCCACTGCCCTAGTGAAATATCTTTGGCTAGGCTACTACGAAAGTAGGCTACAGTTTGCTGAGTAAAGCAATCAAACCACCACTGAGTGACTGAAAGATGTTTCATTAACCATTACGAGATATGCTGCCTTCAAAGCCGGGAGCCGTTTTGATATCTGTTGCCCGGTTGTTGATATTAAAGCAAGGAAGTGCGGCTATTATACTATAACGTTAGCCATGGAGCCAATAGCGTAATGGTGGAGCTCGCTGGTTAGATTGCTTCCAGGCTTAAAACTCTTTATATACTGTAAGACATTTTGAAACATGATGGAGAAAAGGAATGGACAAATTCCGGAACCAAAAGCTACATCACGAAGTCACGTGACTCTTATGTCCTATATGACTGTGTGTGTGAGCGGAGATGAATTGCAGTTTACTATCCACTATCATAACCCCGTCATATTTGTGTGTGTGTGCGTACAACGTTTTATCCAAAGAGTGTCCATGCTCTTTTCTTAGCGATGGATGCACCCAAGCTGTTTTGGCAGTCATTGCGTTTCCAGGCATGACTACCCATAAGCCACCTCTTCTCCCAAAAGCCTCACTGGCTTGGTTCACTTTAACGAGAGGCCTCCACAACTCCAGGAAGAAGAGGAGAGGGGCAGAGGGAAGGGGGGAGGGGGAGGCAGGAGAGAGAGAGAGAGAGAGAGAGGAAAACACAAAACTTGCTGACACGGGGCATAACTTAATTTCCACGGTAGGGGGACAGCTGCGCGGTGTAATCTGCCATGGCAGGCCATTCAGACTTCAATAGCAGGCTTGACCCGCCAAGGAAAACTGGAGCTGCAGCCAGCCCCTTCTCAGTGAAGAAGGTGGTGACCGGGCCACCATTTATGGGCTTGTCTTAAAGAAACATACCCCTCTCACTTGTTATTGATAACACCCCCAGCCCAGCCTCCCAGCATACTCTCTGTCTCTCTCTCTCTCTCTCTCTCTCTCTCTCTTTCTCTCTCTCTCTCTCTCTCTCTCTCTCTCTCTCTCTCTCTCTCTCTCTCTCTCTCTCTCTCTCTCTCTCTCTCTCTCTCTCTCTCTCTTTCTCTCTCTCTCTCTCTCTCTCTCTCTCTCTCTCTCTCACACACACACACACACACACACACACACACACACACACACACACACATGCGTGCTATACAATCTCAAGAGGTCAACTTGTGAATATCACATTATAGCTGTGAAAAAAAACAATTTCAGCTATACCCAATTGTCATTGACCTTGTAGCAGACTAATCTGAATTCTTTGTTGGAAGTGGGTAACTTTCTGCAAGTTTGAAATAACTTTGAGATGCAGCAAAAAATATGATCTATACTATAGATCATCTTTTTAGGCTACAGTACTTAATTCTCCATTGCTAATAGTGTGGAGTTTTCATTGACAGTTCTTTTTGGAGTTGACAAGTGTTTTCTACTCATAGAGCTGATGGCTTTAGGGTGGCTGTTTAAAACTATGTAAAAGCATGAAATTAATTCTGATGGGTGTGACTTACTACACATAGTGGCATAGTGTTGATTTTTACACTCTCAAGAGTTAAATGAACACTTGAGATTTTACATACAAGTATTTCACCAAACAAAAGTCAACCAAAACAAAACAGGCAAACAGGAAGTGCGCTTTCATCCCAAAATGAATAACGAGGCCAGAGCTTGGGAGATGTGGGGAGTTAATAGTGTGGCAGTGGAAGTCAATAGGGGCCGGGGTCTCACTCCATTAAGCTGACCCCCAGGGGCCACGTATTCATCCCTCACACATTCACTTCCTCTTTTATGCTCTTGCTCTTCACAGCGGAGGGCAGGCAAGAGAGCAGATGGAAAGCAGGAGAGTGGAGGGCAGGCAGGAGAGCGGAGGGCAGGCAGGAGAGCGGAGGGCAGGCAGGAGAGTGGAGGGCAGGCAGGAGAGTGGAGGGAAGGCAGGAGAGCGGAGGGCAGGCAGGAGAGCAGAGGGAAGGCAGGCAGGAGAGCGGAGGGCAGGCAGGAGAGTGGAGGGCAGGCAGGCAGGAGAGTGGAGGGTAGGCAGGCAAGAGAGTGGAGGGCAGGCAGGAGAGCAGAGGGAAGGCAGGCAGGAGAGTGGAGGGCAGGCAGGCAGGAGAGTGGAGGGCAGGCAGGCAGGAGAGTGGAGGGCAGGCAGGCAGGAGAGTGGAGGGCAGGCAGGAGAGCAGAGGGAAGGCAGGCAGGAGAGCGGAGGGCAGGCAGGAGAGTGGAGGGCAGGCAGGCAGGAGAGTGGAGGGCAGGCAGGAGAGTGGAGGGCAGGCAGGCAGGAGAGTGGAGGGCAGGCAGGAGAGCGGAAGAGGGTAGGCAGGAGAGGGGAGGGCAGGCAGAAGAGCAGAGGGAAGGCAGGAGAGCAGAGGAGGGCAGGCAGGAGAGGGGAGGAGGGCAGGCAGGAGAGGGGAGGAGGGAAGGCAGGAGAGGGGAGGAGGGCAGGCAGGAGAGGGGAGGAGGGCAGGCAGGAGAGCGGAGGAGGGTAGGCAGGAGAGCAGAGGAGGGTAGGCAGGAGAGCGGAGGAGGGTAGGCAGGAGAGCGGAGGAGGGAAGGCAGGAGAGGGGAGGAGGGCAGGCAGGAGAGCGGAGGAGGGTAGGCAGGAGAGGGGAGGAGGGCAGGCAGGAGAGTGGAGGAGGGTAGGCAGGAGAGCGGAGGAGGGTAGGCAGGAGAGGGGATGAGGGTAGGCAGGAGAGCGGAGGAGGGTAGGCAGGAGAGCGGAGGAGGGTAGGCAGGAGAGCGGAGGAGGGTAGGCAGGAGAGCGGAGGAGGGTAGGCAGGAGAGCGGAGGAGGGTAGGCAGGAGAGGGGATGAGGGTAGGCAGGAGAGGGGATGAGGGCAGGCAGGAGAGCGGATGAGGGTAGGCAGGAGAGGGGAGGGCAGGCAAGAGAGCAGAGGGAATTCAAGGCAGGAGAGCAGAGGAGGGCAGGCAGGAGATGGGAGGAGGGCAGGCAGGAGAGGGGAGGGCAGGCAGGAGAGGGGAGGGCAGGCAGGAGAGGGGAGGGAAGGCAGGAGAGGGGAGGGCAGGCAGGAGAGCAGAGGGAAGGCAGGAGAGCGGAGGGCAGGCAGGAGAGCGGAGGGCAGGCAGGAGAGGGGAGGGCAGGCAGGAGAGGGGAGGGAAGGCAGGAGAGCAGAGGGAAGGCAGGAGAGCGGAGGAGGGCAGGCAGGAGAGGGGAAGAGGGCAGCAGGAGAGGGGAAGAGGGCAGGCAGGAGAGCGGAGGAGGGCACCAGGAGATCAGAGGGCAGGCAGGAGAGCGGAGGAGGGCAGCAGGAGATCAGAGGGCAGGCAGGAGAGCGGAGGAGGGCAGCAGGAGATCAGAGGGCAGGCAGGAGAGCGGAGGAGGGCAGGCAGGAGAGTGGAGGGCAGGGGGAGGGCTGTTTGTATGATGTGGCTTTGTAAACCCAAACACAAATGGGACCCTTAATGGGACAGAGGACGCTGTGTGAAAGGTACTGAACACAAGCTGTACTCTATTTTATACCCCCCAACCCACGGTGTGTTAGGAATGCATAATTGTGAAGATGGAGTAATAATAGCATATCAAACATAATTATCCCATGTATATTTGCACAGCTCAGTGGAATTATGGTTTCAATATCGACTGGAGCCGTACATGAAAAAAGTCTACTGTGAGGGTAAAATCCTACAATAAATGACAACATGTTTATAACAAAGCCTCTTCTTTCAAGTATAATCTGGCAGGTATGTACTCAGCAATGAGTTCATAATTATTAATTTATTATGTATTCAGGTGAGCTTATCGCTATTCTTCCACCTCTGCTCCCTGCGGTGGCATTTGTAAACATCTTCAAGTGAAATCCAAAGTGCAAACACATCCTAAAGCCTTCAGCAGGCTGCATGCCACAGTTTGAAGTCTAACAAGTGGCAATTAAAGAAGTGCTGAGCGTGTGCAGGTATGCTGATACTTTTCCCTGGAAGAGCAAGTAAGTACCAAGGGTTATTTCCAAAGTAAAAAGAAATAAATATAATTTATATTGGCTACATTTTGCGGTGTGTCACTATTATTGAAGAACCAATGCAGTTAATCTGATTTTGTATGTCTCTATCACATCAAAATAAAAAAAGCCTCTAAAATCATCTTTTTCTTTAAATAGATGCTCCAAAACATTGAAATCTCTCCACAATTATATTCACTACCAGAAAATAATTTATATATTTCTAGCTGTGTTTTAAATCGTATATCCTAAATGTGCCCTAAACATATCATTATGAATCTGTTATTAACTGGACATGACATGAGCTATAAACACAACATGAATAACTCCACTTGGACCGTGAAGGCACCACACAATGTTCCAGTTTACTAAAGCAATTCAGAGCAAGGCTGCTGATTCAGGGGCATCAATCAACCCTCTTCACCTTTATAATGGCAGCAGCAGGAAGGTTTGGAAATGTGAGTTTGCCAAAGTGAATCCACAAACTAAGAGAGAACTGCATTTGAATTGAAGAGATTTTCTGAAATTGCTCTTCCTCAGAACAGAAGAACTTTGTTGGCTCCCAGGAGTGCGGCACTTAACCCCCAAAGGGCTCCAGTGAACCGCTTTTTAGCATCCTGGCAGTGTGTAGGTCCTGATGGGATGGCAGGTTGCATCTGACCACCTTTTCAGAGCGGTGGATGATGCGCTGCAGTCTGTCCTGTCGGGCAACAGCAGCACAGCGATGGAGGAGGTGGGGATGGACTCGATGAAAAGTAGAAAAGTGCCATTGCTGCCTTTGGCACATTGAACTTCCACATCATACACACACACCATTGGTGTGTGACACGTAAATAAAGAAATCAATCAAATCCACAGCCGCCTAAGAAAGTACATCCTCTGTTGTACCTTCTTGGTGAGAGCTTTGATGTTCGACTCCCATTTCAGCTCCCGGCTGATTGTTAAGCCCAGGAAGCAAAATTACTCTAGAGTGTTGACTGGGGAGTCACCCGGGGTGATGGGGGAAGGTGGGGCTGCGTTCTTCCTCTAGTCCACAACCATCTCCGCTGTCTTTTGAGCAATGAGCTCCAGGTTGTTGTGACTGCACCAAGTCATCAGGTGGTCAATCTCCTGCCTGTACGCAGACTCGTCAGTTGTCACCATTAGAGTTTAGCCATATGAGGGTGGTGTCATCTGTGAATTGATGATGATGATGATGAAGAGCATGATGATGATGATGATGAAGACGATGATGATAATACTTATAATGATAATAATACTAATAATAATGACCATGAAGTAAAAGGCCAGGCTATTCTACCACATTAAGCCTTATAAACAGTCTTGCAGTGTTCTGAAGTTGTTTTTTCTCCCCTCATGGAAAGCCATGAGCGAGTCTTTTCCTGAACTGCTCATATGACACACTGCAGCAACAGCAGAGCAGGGCGGGGCTTAAAGAGCAAGTAGAAGTTTGGTGTGTGTGAGTGTGTGTGTGTGTGTGTGAGAGAGAGAGAGAGAGAGAGAGAGTGTGTGTTTAATAGAGAGCACATGTGCATGTGTGTATGTGTGTGTTTTATGTGTGTGTGTGTGTGTGTGTGTGTGTGTGTGTGTGTGTGTGTGTGTGTGTGTGTGTGTGTGTGTGTGTGTGTGTGTGTGTCTATGGGTGCATGCGTTTTAGTTTTTAGTTGGGGTTTTTTTTGGGGGGGGGGGGGGGGTGCTGCAGGAGGAGTGAGAACCAAAGTGAAAGTGAGCACTGCAGGTCAAACTTTTGGAATGGAAGTATAGGGTGGGTCAGTATAGGGTGTGGGTCAGCGAAAGTGTGTGAGAGAGAAAGCAATGGAGAAAGAGAAAGAGATGGTGGGACTGAAACCAAGGCAAGACTAATAGGAAAGGCAGAGAGCCCAGAAAATTCAGCTATTCAGATGGCCTGCATGCAGCCAAGTATGAGGTATACGGTATATAGGAGTTGTTGTGGATACGTCATAGTTGGTTATCCTATTAAAAGAAAAGATCCAATGAAAATCAAATTTTCACACAAGTGTTTGTGGATTTTTTCACAAATACATACAGATAAAAAAAAAAAACTAATTAAAATGTATGATTAAATGGGCTACTAATGGTCAAGATTTTCCCTGTTTAGCGCTACAGTGTGCTGTGCTCAAAATCAGAATCACAATCCGCTTTATTGGCCAAGTATGTACACATACAAGGATTTTTACTCCAGAAAATAACAGGCTTAGCATATTATGTAGTGTACATTTGGCTGCCTCAGTTGCACCGTAACTATATATATATATATATATATATATATATATATATATATATATATATATATATATATATATATATATATATACATATATATATATATATTTACGGTGTAACTACCAATTTAATCTTATATATATATATATATATATATATATATATATATATATATATATATATATAAGATTAAATTATATATATATATATATAAGATTAAATTGGATTTTACAGTTTTGTGAAAGGTTTGAGGCCCCACCTGTCAGTCAGACAGCAGCAGCCAGTCTGGGCTGGCAGCACTCAAGCAGGTAAACCTCTGGAGACAGCTGCTTCCACTCAGCCCTGAATCTGCCCCCCACACCCCCCACCCGCCTCAACCTCACACACACACACACACACACACACACACACACACACACACACATCATGCACGCACATGCATGCATGCACACACACACACACACACACACACACACACACACACACACACACACACACACACACACACACACACACAGAGCTAAAAAAAAAAATACTGTTACCCGGTAAATACAGTTTTACTGTTAGCCTGATAAGATGTCCCCAGAAGAGCTCCAGCAAAGCATAAACATTTCTGTCCTTCCCACTGATAAACATAAGGAACAGATGAAGCCTCTGGTGTCCTAGTTGCCTGTAGTGTCAAGCTTGTAGTGAGCTCCAACAATCGCTCCAACAATCACAATTCAACTGGCAATTGATGACCCCACCCACGTGTTACTAGGTAGGTCAAACTTTTATGGCTACAGCTGACAGTCAAGCAAGTGAGTCAAACCAACGTTGACATCTCAAAAACTATGCATCATATCACTTATATTCTGACATTGTGAGTGAGAGCAGAAGTAGCTGAATGGTTTGATATAGGCTATAACAGATGGTTTTATCTAAATTGACCCCAGGTTACTTCCTGTTGCAGTGTTTGCTAATACAGGGCGGCTTTAGCTCAGGAGGTAGAGCGGGTCGGCCAATGACGCAAGGGTTGGCGGTTCGATCCCCGCTCCCTCCCAGCTGCTGTTGTTGTGTCCTTGGGCAAGACACTTAACCCTCCTTGCTCCCGATGGTGTGTAGGCACCCTGCGTGGTGTATGAATGGGTGAATGTAGACTATCTACTGATTGTAAAGCGCTTTGGATAAAAGCGCTATATAAATGCAGGCCATTTACCATTTAATACAATAGCTGACAGGAATTAAGTAAGCTAGGCTTCAAACTGTTCCAACACAATTACCTGAAAACAGTCTATATAATGTAGTGTTAAAGTTGTGTGAACTGTCCCAGTTTTAAAATGTGTCTGGTCTGGTCCAGCCCTTAGAACACAGACTGCCATATGGTCTGATCCAGCCCTGGGAATACAGACTGACATAAGGTCTGGTACAGTCATGAGAACACAGAAGGTCTGATCCAGCCATGACAAACTGACATATCTGGTCCAGCCATGAGAACACAGACTGACTTCAGGTCTGGGCCTAACCTGTCTGACACCCCAGCCTGTGGGAAACAAAAGGACATTTGACCATAATGGATGGTCTCTGCCCTCCACCTGCAAAATGTTGCACCGAGTATGAATGTTCTGGCCAATAAGCTTGTACTCAGTCTATGAATCCATCAAATTTCTTGTTTTTACCAAAGTATTTTATGTCACTACATTTTAAATCACATCCATTTGGCGGCTGTCCATAACCACCATAACTGGCCAAGCTGCAAAAGTATGTGGAGGAAACATACTGTTTCCTCCAGCTGGAAGCTGTAACATTGGATTCTAAAATGTATGCATTATATTAGCTACAGCATGAGTGGTTTCCATAATGGGGATTTTTCAGGGGGTTTTCTTCTCAGCTTTAATAATGATGATATGCAATTCAGAATATTATGTTTAAGATGCTAAACATAGTCTATACAACATACAATATTGTTGAATTCTCATCCTATTTGCATTGCACAGAAAATAACTACTAATTCTTACAGTAACAGTACTTGGCATGTAACTAGCCCATCTAAAACAGTCTGAAATCATTTAAAATTAAGACATGGGGCGTTGTGTAACTATAGTCATTCATCATGTTGTCAATGTACTTGCTTCATGGGAGGTTGACCTACTGCTGCACCTCAGATAACAGGAACACTCAGTATTCATGATAAAAGTTTTATTTGAATCTGAATCGGAATTGATCTTTCTCAAACAAAAAATAGCCTAAAATAAATATGTTGAATTCCGACAATGGCTAGAATGAGATTCACAAACCAGAGAATCAGTTCCAGATTTGCAAAACCAACATTGAATATAATGATTGTTCATTTGCTAAATGAGTTTGGCACCGTCTGGCTTGGAGACATATATTACTTCCCTCCCTTCAAACGATTAGCTGTGAATTGCAAGGAAAACACAAGTTGAGAAAGTCTTGTTGTTTGTGTGGCTGATTTTCTGCGCTTTTCTTCACTCATTTGTCTGGCACCTCCCCATTGGCAACTGAGTTGAATAAATTAATCATCCTGTGTCTGATTATACACAAGTTTCTAAGTCCCCCCCTTCTCAGTCGAGGCTAAAAAGGGTGCCATTAGATATTCTTTTCTCGTTGGACTATCTTTGGCCGAAGAAGCAACAAATTGTCATGGCTCAGAGAAGAACTGACTCATTCCTCTGTGGCCGTTCGTTTTACAGCCGCCCCTGAAGGCATCATGCCCCTGAAGGCCTATCAGCTTCCAGCGGCTCCTTGGCCTTTGTTTGGAGAAAAGGAAACAACAGCTGTTGCTTTCACAGGGTTTTTCTAACCCGGGGTCCTCAGAAAAAAAAAAAAAAAGGTTTCTCTCTTTTTACAAAAAAGAAGGAAACAGCTCCAAATCACCACCACAGCCACCTAAACCCCTCTCTCTCTCTCTCTCTCTCTCTCTCTCTCTCTCTCTCTCTCTCGCTCTCTCTCTCTCTCTCTCTCTCTCTCGCTCTCTCTCTCTCTCTCTCTCTCTCTATACGCAGTTTCTATCTGCCTCTCTCTGTCACACACACACACACACACACACACACACACGCACACACACACACACACACACACACACACACACACACAACACACCACTCACACACACACACACTGCCTGTAGGGGTGTGGATGGGGCGGCATGGGGGAAGCACACAGGTTCGGCTCCTTCTTTCACCTGTCTCATTATTAGCGGCGATGAAGGACAGAGTCAGAATTCCCTCCAATTATTCTGTCTGTGAGCCGCCTGTCTCCCTGTGAGCCGCCTGTCTCCCTGCGAGCCGCCTGTCTCCCTGTGAGCCGCCTGTCTCCCTGTGAGCCGCCTGTCTCCCTGCGAGCCGCCTGTCTCCCTGCGAGCCGCCTGTCTCCCTGCGTCCACCTGTTGACAGAGCTGCTAAATGAGTCCCGGCCAGGAATGTTAATCAAAGAATCTGACATCTTGCTGGAGATTTTGCCTTCAGCCTCCCAGCGGGCCTCTCAGCCAGGTGGCTCTCTCTCCGTCTCTCTCCGCAGGAGATCTAATATCAAGGCTGAAGTCGAGTCCTTGGTGTCAAGACTGTGCTTCAACATTTTTGCTCTTGAACTGACAATTGCCTTGTTCTTGGTTTGGATGTTTTTGGCGAAATGTTTACTGTCAAAAAGTTCTCAGTTGTGTAAAAATCACAAGATGTACTCTTGCTTTTTGCGCGTAATGTTATTTTCTGGCTCTGTAATCAGATTTGAAAGATTTGTCCACAGTTTTGGTAGTGACGGATTAATTTTGGCTTAGATTTGATGTTGACTTGATTGGGCCATGGTGTTGGTTTCAACACCCATCTGAGATTGTTTGTTTTCTATCATTTGCATCCAAGCCACAGAGCCAAAATGGCGCTGTTCCTCTGTCATATCACAGGCCAACAAAATCCTTCAGAGACAACCATTCATTTGCTCATTTGCAGTTTACAGATGAGAGATGTTTCCAAAAAATATCTGAATACGATCGAATTTTCAAGTAATGTGTAACATTCACACTCCAAATGATTTGGACATACTATTATATTTAAATCATTTCAAAACGGTCCTTTGCCTAAAAGATTCAATTGTTCGGGGTTTGGCTATTAAAGGAGACTGAATGAAGACCTAATGTAATGGGGTTGCGATAATCTTTTATTTAATCTAGCTTTTATTTCCCTTCATCTCCAGACATTCGTACCCTGTTTTACAGCCCTTTCTTTAATTCTGATGCACTCTCAACTTTTACAATACAAAGCTCTGAACTGTAGTGCAGTAGATGCTAAAGTCTGACTAAAGAACAATGTGTTTAGAATAGAATAGAATAGAATAGAATAGAATAGAATAGAATAGAATAGAATAGAATAGAATAGAATAGAGAGCCAAAGTGAACATCACTTCCTGCCTTTCTCTCTAGGCACCAGCGTCTGAAGGAATATGAATGGTGGTGAACGGCGAGAGACGATGCTTTTTTGATCCTGTTTAAATTGTGCCACAGGGTACATGTTACATTTTGTCAATTTAAAATATAAATGCATGTCAAGAAACTCACAGTTTGTCCTGAAACTGAAACGTAAGGTTTAATGTTGTCAATCAAGTACATCTCATGTCGCACATTATACAGTACATCACACCATCAACAACAATGGACCGGCGGGAGAGACGTCACTTACCATTCACAACCATTCATATTTTTTCGGATGCTGGTGCCCAGAGAAATGCGGGAAGTGACGTTCGCTTTGGCTCTCTATAGAATAGAATAGAATGGAATAGATACAATACAAAGCTCTGAACTGTAGTGCAGTATAAGCTGAAGTCTGCCTAAAGAACAATGTGTTTTCCCGTGCCAGCTGATTAGACAGTGTGGCACGAGGCAGTGAGAGTTGCAGCTGGATGATGGGATTGTATGATGAGGTTAGCAGGACTAATTCATCATGTAGCTGAGGGGCCTCGGGGCACAGATCAACATCAAACACAACACAAACTAATTGCAGAGCAATATAGTGCAGGTTCAGCAGTTGAGGTGTTTGATGTGTGCGTGTGTGTGTGTTGTGTGTTGTGTGTGTGCGTGCGTGCGTGCTTGTGTGTGCTTGTGCGTGCAATCTGGCCTCATTTTGAGGGGGAAACCACAATGTTTAATCTTGACATTAGTACTCTTTAGCGGGCGTGGAGCCAAGTTGTGTTTATTGGGTGGCCAAAAGAGTGTGTGGTGGGATCAGAGGCTGGTGCTTAAGCAGCCAAAGAAAAGATCATAATAATATACCTGTGTACACTAATCAACTATGTGCTTAGCCTACGCCTTTTGTCCAGCCTCAGAAGCTAAACATGAATTAATCATATACTGTATACGAGGGATCAGCCGAGCAGCATTTTGGGAAACAAACCGCGTCACTGGGTGGCAACGGCAATGGAACCCTATAGAGACACCTCATGAAATAGGCCACGCCCATCACGGGGGAAAAGCTCCGTTCATTTCCACACACACCATCGTCATTTTCCTTGAATTAAACATAGCTAAAAGCTGTTGTGTGGTGGGCTGCGCAGACAACAAATGTAAAAAATCGCCAGTTAAAGTTTTTTTGTACTCCCGAGGAAAACAAGGAAGCCGTTGAGAATTGGCGAGAAGAAAAATGTGGATGTTGCTGTCAATGAAGTAAGTTGGAGTGTTCATATTCCGTATATACGATCTTTTTGTGCAAAATCCGACCATGCACGCGACATAGGAGAACGCCAGGATTGGACAAGAGTTTGTGTTTTCCCCCGTTTTGGGCGTGGTTTCTGAATGATGACGCGTTCCGCAGTGTCTCTATGGAGCCCAAGTGGTGCGAGGCTTGAGTGGCTGACTCTAGCCAGTTAACTCTGTTTACATTTTAAAAACTGCGACAGTTCACACAACTTTAACACGACATGCATATATTATACATCAAACACTTGAGCTACTTCTGCTCTCACTCAGAATGTCAAAAGCGATGTGATGTATAGTTTTTGAGATATTAACGTTTGTTTGACACAACTCATACTATTAACTGCCGCGGGGTTCCGCATTTCTGGGTGGCAACTGATGTCACGCTGATCCCTCGTATTATTCTATCAGCTCAGCATGGGGGTCGCTTTCTCCTTTGCTTGCCTATATGCACAATAATGCAATATCTTTGTAATTTGCATGTAATCAAGAACACAGTACAATAGAAACATTCAGTGATGATATTTGACAGCTTAAGATGTATTTGGGGATGTAGCCCCAGAACTGAGCCGCCACATTTGTTTCCTATAGTTGGCGTCTCAGCTGAGCGCCTAAATTCGATTGCGGGCTCCATTTAATAAGGCCCTACTTTGTCAATCACAGTAAAACAGTACTTGCCTTAAACCGACGGTTGTTGTCCATTGAATCAGGCTTGTGTTCTTGAATGTTGCTGAGTTTTTTTTTTATTGTTTTTGTATTTTTTGATGATGTCTGTGCCTGTCTCGGCCTGTCTTTTCAATTGAAAATGTTGTCCTTCCCAGCGGGAAAAGAGCGCCCTCTCTGCTGTGGACAACAACCGTCTGTTTAAGTCCTGTTTGTGATGCTACATGTATGAAAAAGTAGGGCCTTATTGGAGCCTGCAGTGGAATTCACGGGCGCTCGACTGAGACGCCGACTAGGAAACGAAGGCGGCGGCTCAGTTCTGCGGCTCGGCCCGAGGTACGGCTTGCTGTGTTAACAAACTGTTCGCTCCTGGTGGCATGATGGTGTGTGTTTTTGTTGACTGATCTTCAAGCTGAATACATCTTCTCCTTATGAAACCTTTGGCAGTTGGTTTTTACAAAGTTTTCCCATTTCTTTGAATGATGAGTGATTATAGCCTGTTTGATTCTTATGGGGATCTAATCCAATTGGTTTGCCCGCTCAGTAGAGCAACAAAATGCGTGAGAACATGCTCATAGATTTAGATGATGCTAAACCTGAACTAATGAAGGCAATATTTCTCGCTAGTATACCACCACGTCTTAAGTTTAACGGCTCTGGGAGAGTCCTAGAAGGGTATGTTTTATTCTTACTTTGTTTATGTGTAAATGGGGAATCCTGAGCCAGCTGGCTGTTCTTCCTCGGAGCAAGCAGCCGGTGGTCCTTGTAAGGTGGAGGCACGCTGCATTTGCAGAGAGATGAGGTGCAGCGGCCATCACAAACCCTTCACAGTGTTGATCTTTGCCTCTCGGGGGCCGGCTTGTGTTATGAGACGGACAAGAACTGGAACAGAGCTTGACAGAAGTGCTTTCAATTCCTCAAGGGAGAACTCCCCCTCTAATATTTTACTGTTATGTAGTCCAAAATCAATAGAGCTGAAAAGTCACGTGACATCGTGACGTCTCCTCGGGTTGCAGTATTGTATTCTGAGAGAGAATCATGACCATAAAACATTTGATTTGAAAAAACATTGAAAAGACTGTACATACTATATCCTAAGAGTGAAGAAACTATACTCATCCCAGATTTTAAAACACATTTTAAACCGGGTGCCAGCGTTGAAGGCAGCGTGACTCGTAATGGTTAACGTAACAAACTTTCAGTCACTCAATGGTGGTTTGAGCTGTTTACTCAGCAAGCTGTAGCCTATAGTAGCCTAGCCAGAGTTATTTCACCAATGCAGTGATATGAGTGCAGGGCCCAGCGTGCCCCACCAATCACATACGATGTACAGCGAGCTCCACTAATCAAAGACGTCGACACATTGTCGAATTGTAGTACTTCTCCATGAAATTGAATATATATATATCTTTTAAATAAACAAGGGTGATATCTAATAGATTTGTGGCTTATACAGGAAGATATACCATCATTTCACCACTGTCATGCCCGTGGTAAGTCTACGGGTGGTTACGACATTATGGCTAATAATAAAATCTCATTGCAGAATATGAATGGGGAAATACTCTTCCGGAACTGAGGTGTCACGTGACTGTTGAGTACTCCCTAAATAGAAATGACCAAGCTCATTTGAAGGTGTTGTCATCGCCGCTTCCCTCAAACCACTTCAAAAGCGATCACTCCTTAATGAGATTTGTGTTACGCTAAGCCTCTTCAATGACATTTCAAGGGCTGAGAAGTTTTTTCTTGGTGTCAATTATGGCTGCTGAGACACAAATTTATTCCAATCTGTTTAATCTCTTTTCTAATTTTCCTGTATTTCTGAGACCGAATTATTGAGAATTATTTGAGTCAAACAAGGATATTCCATTGCAGATGTATAGTTCTATAATTATTTTTTTATAATATATTTAAAAAAAAATCTAATTATTTTAAAATATATAGCCTAGCTGGTACAGAGATTAGCTCAATTTCATCAATTGAATCTAATGAATACACTTCAACTGTAATATAATGAAGCATCTCTTTGATTTGTCACTTCACAAGGAGGCAGACCTGTTGAAGGTAAACTTCTTCTACAACCCTACAGTCATCAATTCAATTTCATCTTCAAACTCTGCTATGTATCTGAAAACAAATGAGACCCTGAATTCCTCCAACAGGTCACCTTTTGGCTTCAGAGAGAGGGCAACATCCTCTTGACACCCAGCCTGCCCGGTCTTTTTAGCACCTCTAAGAGCTTCCAGGATCTAATGATGTTAAATAAACAAGACGACCAAAGGGCCCGAGGGGCATTTAGCTTCCTAACCCTCTTAACACTTGTTAGATAACACCTTTTGTTGCTGTATTTATCTTTGGATTTTCTCTTCATTCAGGTATAGTTGTAGCTTTGTGAGTGTGTGGCCCCTGGGCCCCTGTGTGGCAACTCGGCCCCTGTGTGGTTAGCCTCCTTCTACCCTGAACACATTTTACATGACGATCTCATTTGGGCAATGCATCTATGCTTCCCTCATCTTTTTTTATTATTATCTCCCTTACATTTCCTCTCACTTCAATTAAAACATCTCGAAATGGCCCACCTTTATTAGAGACAATGTTATGTATTTTGTTATGGAAAGCTACACATGTGATGCAGCACAATATGCATACAAAAATCTAGTAAATACTTTCACTCAGCAGCCAGCCACTATTATCTAAAGGGCAGCTTTTAATACTCTTTGATGCTCATTCATAGTCACATTTAATCATCAACACAGGAGAGCGTGTTGGTGGCACAGGATTAAATCCAATCAAACAAAGTGACCACAATGTGAAAGCTTCTGATCTCCTTTCAAATCCCTGCTTGATTGAGCTCTGCTTAACATCACCAGCCAAAAGCCCTTTCAGACATGCAGTGAACTCGTGAAGATATCCAGACATTACTCGGATGGGGTGCATGTATGAACACAATTTTCCCTTGTAACCCCCTTAAGCCCTTATAGTACTATGTCTGTGTCGCTCGCAGTGAAAACAACAATGCCTCTTGTATGAAAGGAGAACTTTGGCGAATGTCCAGATCTGATTCAACAGACAGTCCAGAGTTCATGTCTCAAAGTGCACTGCTCAAGTAAACTAGCTAGCTCATGCACCATATAGAGTAGGCCTACAAGTAGATGTACCAGCTCTCCAAATCCTGATAAAGCTCTTTGTTTGTGGAGCAGTTTTGACTGTAAAGCTACAACCTTTGATATGGTACTAATCTGACCTTTTAAAAGATAGCTAAGTATTCAAAGCTGCCTCATAAAGACAGAAAAAGCTCTGCTGCGCTGCTCACCCTGAAGTTCTGTGTGCGCACGTGTGTTTGTGTGTGTGTGTGTGTGCGTGCGCGTGTGTGTGTGTGTGTGTGTGTGTGTGTGAGAGATCCACTTCTTAACATGCAGTGGAATCCGTATTATAACCCGTTCCTAGCCGGTTGGCCTGCATGTTAAACAACAATTAGCCGGCCTACGCGCACTCCCGCGAGTCCGTATCATATTCATCTCGGTCGCCGGTGTAGGATCCGGATTAAGGCAAAAGCAGCTGCTGTTTAACTCTGGCAGCTCATGATTCTGATCATGTAGGCTAGCTGTTATGTGGGCGGGTGGTGGCACTTCACGTTCACGTAGTTTATTAATTAATGAATCGTTCGGGCAATCGCTTATATCAACGAATTAAACGAGCAAACTCACGGTTTCCTCAAGTGCTGCAAAAACGGCTTGAATTGTTTGGTAGAGGGATCCCAACGCGCTTCAGCTATGCAGGCATGCAGGTCCGGTGCATCAGGAGGGACGCTTACTGCTGCGCTGCTTGCTTGCTCCCATGTCAGAAAAAGCCTAACTTTTGTGGGGAGAAATACATTGAAAACTAGTCAGATATGACTTGAATGCCACTTGTAAAATAAATCACCCACAGTGATTGACGATGGTCCGACCACTATTTTGACTGGGTGGCTTTATGTAGCCTAACAAAGGCGGAAGCGCTCATTTTTGGCACATTGCCACCCCTCGTGGTCGGAATGGACTTCGTTAAAACGGCATGTTTTTGAATGGAGTTTGGTTAAAGATTCGCTAAAGCTGTTTTCAATTTAGCACAGCGCCGACGACGACTCACACGACACGACAACTATTTGCCTTGTAGGGAATAACGTGCATGCTCACGCACCCCCTCCCCCTGCCCACTGGCAGAGAGAATACTGACCATTTCCAGCTGTTTCTAAACAAAGACCCCTCATGTTTAAAAAGGTAAAACCGGAAAATATCCTGCTCTGGCTAGCCAGAGATGATCCAGACTTCATGTTTAAAAGCCACTTGAGAGAGAGAGAGAGAGAGAGAGAGAGAGTGCACATAGGAAATAGGTTGTAGGAGGAACTAATTTGAGAGTCAGACACCAAATTGACAGCAGTTTCCGTCAGCCAATCTCATCTCAATCAATCGGCTGGATGAGTTGCATGTGCAAACTTTGTCTTGCATTATCTTAGTGTGGTTGGTTGACCTTATTGCTAGGTACATGGTGCTCTCTTTTGGACACTGTCATTGGTTCATCAAGAAAAATCAACATCCCTCTTTTGTCATCCAGAATGCACACAAGGAATCACACAAAATAAAACACGATTTACTCTATATTAAAGGGATACTCTAATGTTTTGGAAGGGGGGTTGTATGAGGTCCTTATCAATGGTCAGTGTAGATGGCAATCGGCACATGCCCAGTTTCGAGAAGCAGAGAGGAGGAGCCTACCAGCACGGAATGAGACCTGCATAGGGCAGGCTGTAGTTAATAGCAGCGATAGCCTCAATGGAGCAGAGAGAGAAGAAACTGTAGAAGCACAAGCTTCCAAGGAAAAAAGGCAGACCACTGGCCACACTGTTTGATTGACAGGTGCTCTTCGGGAAGTGCAGTGCAAAACACCACAGCAATGAACGCTTAGCACCAGAGACTTTGGCAAAATAAAAAATAAATAAAGGGGGGAAATGGATTTTGTGGATTATCACTTTAAGTATCGGTCAGGAATCCAAGTGGCTCACAGTCCTTCTTCTGGTGGTGTCCCCACATAAACCAGAGTAGAAATTTGTCTTCTTTAGCCTGGGATTAATTTTCTCATTGGGATGCTGGAGTGAAAGGGTTTAATAAGAACCTATGAATATATTTTTGTTTCTTTATGAATGAGCATTGCTGTGGTCAGATTTCCCCAGAAAAATTTCACACTAGCCACCGTAAAGATAAACCACCAATCAACCGCAGCATCAAATCCACTTATTGCCCGTGTTATTAAATGGAAATATCAGAGTCAATTTCAGGCAAAGAGAGAAAGAGATGGAGTGGGAGACATAAAGGTAAAGAGGTGGCGGGGAAGGAAGAGGTGTAAGCCAGGAGAGAAAGTGTGCAGGGAAAAGCTGGAGGAGAGAGTATTTTAAGTGAAAGCAGCTGTGGGTGAAGGACAGAAGACAGGTCGGCGCTGATGTGCTAGGAGGAGAAGTCTGTGCTCAGGAGAAGTCTGTGCTCAGGAGAAGTCTGATGCAGCGCAGGCAGTTCTCAGAGCAGAGAGTCCCTCGGCGACCAATCCCATCGCAGGGCGCAGCGCCACAGGAAACGGCCGCGCCAGGGCTGCAGACTGACTGTGAGTCAATGCTCCATCTCTCCGCTGGCCCCAGGCCTGTCACTGACAGAGACGGGAAACATCTCAACGATTGTGCACCGCAGAAGTCGTCAGGAAAGAAAAACATGCTGGCATAGAACGCTGCTTAAGGCTATACGCTGATTCGCAGCACACCAAGCAGAAAAGATTTACACACCCATTGGAGAGGGAGACAGTAATATGTTCTAGCCAAGGCAAACCCAGACTTGTGTTTATGGACATTTTTTCTCTTGCAGGCCGCAAGCTTTCCGCCAGTGGCTTTGGATGGGTCTATGAGAGTGTGTGTGAGATTCTCAATACGATTTTTCCCCCCATGCTAAATCTCACAGTAGCCTAATGAGAATTTGAATTCTAATTGCATGTTGCAGTGTGCTTTCGAGAGACCGCCCTAACTACAAATTTACAATTAGTAATCATGACAGATGTTTTCTTACTCTCTCATCAGTAACAAAGTCACCTGTCACATAAAGAAACATGATATTTCCTTTAGGCACAAACATTGTCCCTTTTTAGCATGCATACATCTGAGTTCATTGTACAACTTCCATTATTAGCTAACCTGAGTGCCCAGAGTCCAACATATTTTCTCTTCAGAAAAATAACATGATCAAAGTCCATATTGTCATAGTTTGCATTTGTGTTTGGACATATTTTTTCTCTGTTTTCCAAATGAAAGCAAGGAAGTGATGTGGATGTTACCAGTTGGCATCTTCATGCTTCATAGAAGCAACGCGTGTGCTTGTCCAGAAAGAAGGTGTCCTCTGAAGGGGTTCAGAACCACACCAGCCATATGACTGCAGCAAAGGTGAGCCTGGTTAATCATCATGTATTTATGAATCATTGCTCCAGTTTCCGATCTTTCTTTCTTACGTTAATACTCCAGTTGTAGCTGAGATCTCTTGGGACAGTATATTGTTAAAGAGACAGATCACATAATAGATACACATAGATACACATAACGTACAGCTTACAGACCCTGTTGCAACCATGAGTATAACAATACCCAGAGCGGCTGATCAGTGGCCCTATTTACAAGGTTATAGTAGTATATAGAATATAGGAGTATGCATGCTACAAACCAAAAATATCAGAAAAAATATACAGCTTTAAGGAGTAGAACTCAATGTCTATTCTGAGCTCATGCGGAAAGGATCTGCTATGCACTGTCCAAAAAATGACTCCAAACTCCAGAAATATCATTACATCAGCTCAGTATTAAGCAGATACTGACTTCGTCATAAAAACTCATAAAAGCACTCACTGATTTATGGTAAATCAATAACTAGTTGTCCATATATACAATAACAAATTGTGTGACAAATAATGCATAACATGTAGTACAAGCACAATATTATTAATAAAGGTTAAATTGTGAATCTGATGTTAATGATGGGCTCAGCAAGTTGGGAATATCATGTGTTCATGTTTTGTAGAGTTTTTGCACATGGCCAGCTGCTGTGTTCATGTTTTGTAGAGTTTTTGCACTGGCCAGCTGCTAGTGGTTTGACCAGCCATGGGAAATCTCCCTCCCATTAGCTTGTCTCCTGCCCTTAGTCATGTCTCTTATCTTGCTCAGGCCTCAGAGAGCAGAGAGAGCCAGGCCGGCCAAATGGAGACAAATATTTTCCCCATGAATGGAACTATAGATAAAAATTCCCCCCATGATTCCCTAGGGCGTAGCCCTTCTCCATGGGTGCTACCCCGGGATATCAGAGCTACATTCAAGCCTTCAAGCCAGTTTAGAGCAGTGCTGGCTCAACTGAGGCCTATGGGTTTATGCCATCCTTTCTCTAATACATATGCTTGATTGTATAGTGTCAAGATCAACAGAGGCTTTGCAATGGTATCAGATCTACCAGGAAGTTCGGAACCATGGCTAAACGATCATGATCCATTGGAGACTTGGCTCAGATATGTCAATGGTGAAATGATTAGTTTCACGGTCAAAAATGGCACAAACTGTACGTTAAGAAACTTCCCAAGCTTTTCAAACCTCCACTAGAGGTTGCATTATATCCAGGAGATGTCTTATAACACCTGAAAGCCACCAGGTAGGCTATCCCAGCCCATTGCTTTTTAAATATGAAGTCCTGCCAAATCCTGTCAAGCTTCCACACCCTACTTTGACCCTATAGAGAGCAGTCGACGTCACTTCCTGCTTCAGCATGCGCACCAAAACTTAAAACAAAAAATTGCGGGTTTAAAAATAAATGTTTTCAACTTCTTTCTTTTTTTTAATATATATACTTTTGGTCTAAGTGAAATGGTCTATGGTCTGTCCTGATTCTAGCTGAATCACTTGGTTTGACCAAGTAAAACTATTTTTATAAGCATTTTTACAAAATGTCTATGAGAACATAAATGGTGGATGAAAATCTCTTGGTACGAATGCTGAAGCAGGAAGTGACATCGACTGTACAAGACATTATGCTAAAATGACTTTGATTATACCCGACAATCAATATGCAGAATTACTTACAAATATACCTCAGTAATGATCCTGTCTCTGTCTTATTTCCCATTGAGCAAACCAATTAAGCCTAACTTCTAATTAATGTTTATTGTTCTTTGAAATTACTGGTAGAGGTGTAAATCAAGAGGGACTCAGAGATGACTAAAAATGATCATGCCATGTGGTTTGAGCATGCATAGTATGCATATAATTGCTCACACCCTATAATTAAAGCAAAACAGCAGTTCTGAGTTTAGCTTCCCAGTCAAATCTCCAACAGCAGAACTTTACCATTTCTCATTTTCTTTGTGAACCCTTGAACATTGTGAGTCCTCAAGTGGTTAGAAGTCATGCTTAATGGAACCTTATTTTTCTGCTGTTTGCCCCCATACCGGCCTTCGCCTCCACACTCTGACACAGCAGCAGACATTCTTGGCCACAAGTGGAAGATAGCACCAGCAGGAGATGGGCTGATAAGGAAAGACTGTCATGACTTGCATGTTGTCTTGTGAGGGAAAACTAGAGGCACAACATCGCTGAAGGAATTCCTGCGTTCAGCATTTACAGGATAGACTGAATAACAGACTAAACCCTATGCCATAGGGTCTATGGTATGTGAATCATAGAATGGACCTATTCTTATGACTCTAGCAAGATGGTACACATTATCTAATGCCACTAAAACCAACACAGAAGTCTGGCAAAGTATAGTTATTTGCCACATATACTGTATCATCATGGAAAAAACAACATTAGCTTTAGAGGAGCTGTTGGGAAACCAAAATGTGGTCAAAAAACAGTAAGTGAGATGAGAGGGATGTCGTGGTCCATTACAAACATGTTTTGCCTCAGGGATTGTTTGCCAGCTGCACTTCATAAGCGTTCCTCTGACCAAAGACGCAGGTTAATAGAAAAAAAGAGTCTCAGACCAAACTCCTTCAGGTTTGGAATCTGGGCCTCCAAAAGCTTGACTTCATTATTTCAATTTCCTCTGACCAACTCATATGAGCAAGTCCATTTTCAATTTCCTATTATGAGCATTCCTCCCTCCTGTCTGCGCAGCAACAGCAGGGGACATGGCGTGCTGGTTGACATGTCAGCGCTGATTAACTCACAGACTAAATCCTTTAAAAAATCTTATAAAGTAGTAACCTGTGACATTTTCATCGAGAGAAAAAGTCATCTTGGAATTATAAGGTTCCATCTGGATAGTTTGTATCTATTTATATTTTAATCTAAATTGAATTATCCAGGAAAAATCCTCTGGGGTAGTGGAAGCAATGCATTTAATATTTTCAGTGGCAACAACAACAGTTTGCTTGGAATGAATAGAAGAAGAACAGGGTTGTTAGCATGAGCACCTGCAGCCACCGAGAAAAGAACGCCTACAGGAAGTCACAATCTATCCATCATATTACCGGCCACACTGTTTGATTGACAGGTGCTCTCTGGGAAGTGCAGTGTAATAACCATGTAATAACACCACAGAAAGGAGCGCTGAGCACCAAATAGCAGCACAAAAAAGAAGAAAAAACGCCACTCTTTCGGATTGTCTAGCGTCATTGTAACAAACACGGCCACTTTTTTGCCAATATTCTATCAAAATTCTGTTTCAGCTGCTGCTACAAATGATCATGACTGTTTCCACCCGGTTTAATGACTGAAACCACAAGTCAAACTTCTTATCTTTCTGGAGACATCTTGTTTTAATCATTCACTATAGCCTTTTCCTTACCAGAGTCAGGAGAATGACGTTATTGCTGGTGAAAAAGCTGCGAGCCTCTCTGAACATGTATGCTGCTAGTTTTGCAGGGCTTTTCTTCTTCTGTGGTATTGTCGCCCAAGCCGCTCATTGCTACTTTCTCTTATCAAAGGCACTTTCATAAGGTATGTGGACCTTTTATCATGCACATATTAATATGAAACTTTACACATAGACTGTCAGATATCTGCAAATAAAAGCAACTTGTGGCAGCTGATTAACCTCTTGAATAGCCCACAAAGAAGGAGGAAGTGCGTCACTTGTGTCCCCAAACTAAGCTGTCCGGATTTGGTTAAACATGACCGTTCTATTCTATTCTATTCTATTCTATTCTATTCTATTCTATTCTATTCTATTCTATTCTATTCTATTCACACTCAGCCATTGTACTGTGTTTCCCATCAGTCCCTCCTGAAAAATGGGATACTCTATGATGTCATGCAGATTCCTTTGCAGTGTATCATTTACTAGCTTCAGGTCTTATAATTTAGAGGAGGTAACCCGCTTGATATCACAAGTGACAACCTGTTGATGTGTTTTTGCTGCGTAGCAAGGGAGTTGCTAGGCACTTTTTAGTCAGCAATTAATTTCAACTTTGGCCAAGGGTGGGTGTGACAGCCCAAGTGGCTTGGAGGGTTTGACAGCGGGCCAAGAGGGAGAGAGAGAGAGAGAGAGAGAGAGAGAGAGAGGGAAAGAGAGAGGTGGAGAGAGAGGCAGGGAGAGAGCTAGAGAGAGAGATTCCTTCAGCTGACTTTATTTTTATGACCGGCAAACCACAGTAAACAAACAAAAAGGCACATAAATTGTTCATGGACTCCCATCTAAACCCCAAGCCCTGGAAACAGTTCTGTAAGCAACAAGTCTCTTACACGAGAAGCATACAACTATACAGTTTGTAGCTTGAGCTTTTTTCTCTTTTTTTATGCACTGCAGATTTGCCGATTATGCAATCAAAGAACATGAATGAAGCCTGTCCTCAATTGTGACTGCCCTGGCCTCAATGACTGCTGTCGTGACATTTTTAAAGTCAGAGATTTGGACAAACAATCTTACAGACAAT